>NW_011887754.1:160585-167367 GCF_000806365.1 Fopius arisanus
AGAAAAATGTTGGAAAATTTTTGAGATGGGTATAATGGTCTAGACTGGTGGCGAATGCATTGATGTAATCTCTTGTCATCCTCCTCCTCGCCCCCACAAAATCAAACAGTTAAATAACTCAGATGCGATTAGATCTCCATGAGTGCAGTGTCAACGAGATGGCTGGCAGCAATCATTGCCTTCTCTCTTACGGGATAGGATTACGTAATTTACTACAAATGTGATGTAACTGACTGTTTGCCACGTGTATTGGTGGCTAGTCTAACGCCCAGCACACAAGTGCATTGTCGATGTGGAAGATTCTCATGCCCCCTGTACATTCTCTCGGATCGTACCAGAGATTATCCTCTCGTAACACAACGGGACTATGATAAATGTCTCCCTGTTTATTCACATTTTAATTTGTTTGTAGACGGAAAAAATAGTCGTGAGATCTGACGAAACCATTTTCATTCTTCGTGGAATTATGCACTTGACATTCAGTCGCGGGTTGTAATCCATCCAATGAGGAGTATTTAACCTTTTAAGACCAAGCCATTTTTTTATATTTAAAATTTATGACATTTGCAGGAAATTTTAGTTTGTTGTGAGTCTCATGTGAGAGTATCATGAGAGAAAAAAAGAGAAAAAAAAACTCATGAAAAAAAAAATGGAAATTTCACTGGAAGGTCGATCAAAATTTTTAGGTGCTGGAATGGAAATTTGATTCAAAGAATTCTAATGATTCCAAAAATTCGTTCCACTTCCCTAATAAAGTTGCCACAAATTCCACTACAAGCGAAAAAAATGTCCAAAAAACGGAATAAAAAAATGGGAAAAAATGAGAAAAATGGGAATAATGGGAAAATGGGAAAAATGGGAGATTTTCCAGGTGAAATGGCACATTACCTCCTCTAACAAGTTGTCATGCAAAAATTGGCGGTAGATGCGGTCGTAACCGTAGACATCAATGAAATTCTGTAAAAGTTGTGTTGGCGTACTTGAGGGGCGAGTAGTTTCCAGTATCTCTCGTACTCTTGGCCCACTTTGGCAGTTTCGTCCTTGCTCGAGAAGTTATCTTCACCGAGTGTGTACACTCAGGCGGGTAAATACGAGTTATCGCCACTTTGACCGTAGAATTCAGCACGGGGAGAGGTGGCCAGGGCCTTCGGAGCTGATCCTCGGGAGAGTACATAACATACGTACGGTTACGTGGTACACCAGTACTGCGTTGCTCCAGAAACCTACTTTAGCATTCTCGGTGCTGTGCAATGCCACAAGCCCAACAGCCATTTGGACTTTTCTGGGCTATCGTATGTGCACTCGACGCGGCCCCGGCCAGTTGGCCGTTACGTCAGGCCGCACTTTTTTTTTTCTCCTCGTTTCTTTTTCAGGCGAACTAACGGCGCAAAATTCGTCATCAGGGAGATGAGGTAGCACCAGCGTCACCGACAGGTGCACAGTGACATTTTCCCAAAACACCTCACACCGAGAAAAATTTACTTTTGCCAAATATCCATTCTCCCCCGTATACAGCAAGCGGTTCATATACCACACATGTGTCAATTACATACCAGCGTAATTGAAATAATTGAAATTGGAAATTTGAAAAAATATTAATCATCCAATAATTGATGTTTAATTTAATGGGGATATACCATTAAACCAAGAGAATGGGAAGAACTGAAAAATTCATTGTTTGAAAGAGAACGGATAATTTTCAAAAATATTATCATTAACTCTTGAATGGACTTTGCAGTCGACATGAAGGCTGCGGTGTTTAATTGTCTGAAAATTACCATTGAATGTAGCTGTAATTGAGCATTAAACGTGAAAAGCTGAAGGATTAATTATTTGGAAAACGGGTAATTATTTACCGGAAATATTATAATGTAGTTTCCTTCTTCCAGAGAATGTAACGGGGCTAAATTCGTCATCGGTGAGATTCAATGGGATGAGTACTAGTGTCACGGCCAAGTGCACAGGACAACGGCATTTGCCCAAAACGAATTTCATAACGGGTTGTGGATCCCGAGACAGGAGGAAGTGGGGGAAGGCAATTCGTGAATTTTGGGACTGAGGACCGTTAGAACCCCGGTAATTAACGAGAAGATTATTTTCGTTCTAATGGCACGCAGTGCCGAGTGCTTTTTCATGGCCGATAGAAATGTCTGATGGATTGATTCGCCTACGCAGGGATCCATCAGCTCTTTCGGAATTTTTTGTCTATTGACCCGACGTCTTCATGTTGTCGAAGAAAATATTTGGGAATGCCCAAGTCAAGCTCGGAAAATCGATTATTTCTGGAATTTTATTAGTCATAACGGGAGACGCGCGTTTGGTATTTGGAAAAAGCTCGCGTGAAGAAATTTCTTGCCGAGAGAATTTCATCGATGGAAATTCTCGAAGAGCGAGTTTTTAATCTTTGGATAATTTGAATAATTTATTCCCGTAAAAGTTTTTATTTTTAAAAGACTAGATTTGAACCACTGATTTAAATCCTCAAATGCAAGAGAATTGTCATGAATTTTCACTGATAAAATAGAATTACAACGAAATTTGCACAATTTTCAGAATTAAAAAGACTTGTTTTTTTTTTCTGCGGAGTGAAAAATTGAAATTGAAATTTCAAACATTATTTCCGTGATTGATGACGCAATGAGCTCCGGGAATAGTGATGGCAGGATATTTCAGGAACAACGACCGATGATAAATTTACGAGATGAATAATTATGGGATGAAACAATGAAGAGAAGCCACGCGTCCCTGCCACGAGACTCGGATAACCTATTCTGGGGTTAGAACATTAAAATCGTCAATTGACACATGCAAATGACTTTTATGGATTCCCAGGTGATGAGTTTAAAATATACGTGATACAGATACAACGAGGTAGAGAGGTACGTCACTTTGTTTGACACCATTATGATTGCAATGAAGCCTGAAAAGTCTCGCGACGATGAAACGTGTCCAACCACATGGATAAACTCGTTGTTCAATCACGCTCACAATAATTGTCTTCAATGGAGGTACCCAGGTGGGGGAAATTGCCGGTTTTTTTTTTCTTTTTTCCAAGTCAACGTGATCGCCCATTGAGGTTTTAGCTCACATTTTTCTCCATTTTTTAATCTTCTATTTCTGGAGACATCGTCACTCGTTATTATTTATTTTTATTATCAGGGTGCATCCTTGAGGAGAAAGTTGTGGAGACACGTACGATAAGCGGTGTGCGGTCACGCGTTGAATTGGGGCCATTGAATGAACAATAAAACTGGACTTTGTGATGAGTGGCCAGCACTTTTGCCAATCCTCAGATGTCGATTATTTTTTTTTCCAGATTTTTATGTTTTCCACGGATTTCGCTCCAAACGTCATTCATAATATTAGCACTGATGGAATTTTTTCGCGAATGACAGCTCCACAGAAATTTCGAAGAGGTTTGACATCGAAAATTAACAATTAGAAAAAAAAAATCAAACCAATTACCGTGGGGCAATATTAAAAGGAATATAAAAAACGGGTGAAAAGTGAATAAGTTTTTTCCTTCACTCGTATATTTCCATATTTTAATTGGAACCGTTAACAAACGACTTCTTGGGACGAAAATATATTTAATCCACCGTCATGTATCATATTAGTGCTGCTGATTTTTTTTTATTGACAGATTCCCGGAAATCTCAAGGAATATGATAAAAAAAAATCATAATTTGATTATAAAATCATGAATTAAAATCCCGTCTATTTAAAAATAATTTACAAACCCCGTAAATTGTCCAGAAAACAAATGTTTAATTAGAGATTGGAATTTACAAGTTCTTTTTGTCCTGATAATTATTCCTAAGTCTCGAGTGAAATACCAGTCATTGCGAAATGCCCCGAAAAATGATAAAACGAGATGAGATGTGATTCAGATGAGATTACGGTAGGTAATTATAAAGTTTTAACTTCAATATTTAATTTTCCTCGTTACTTCGCACTAAGATCGTTGCATCTGACGAATCAGTAAGATACACCAGGTCTATTATATAGGATGTAAGACGGGTGTCATGTATGCGTGCATTTGCGTGCCGTAAATAACGGTCCACCGACGGGGGAGACGTTTAAAAATAACTTCACCCTACGAAAAGAGAGGAGAGCGGAGGTATCAAGAAGTGCATTCCCTTCGTTTCCTTTTTTCGAGAGTTCGAGACATAACACGAGACGAGAAAAATTCCGCCATTCGAATCGAACGAGTTCAATTCGAGCTATTCGCGGAATTTATTCTCTGTATTTTTATCCACAAAAAATTGACATTAAACTGATACTTAATCAATTCAACTTCTAATTAAAATCCGTAATAATTGACTGTCATTTCAATCAGTCATTTGATTTTCGCGTTTCACAGAAAAAAAATTCCATCGCTTAAATATAATTGAATAATTACTAAATACCTGGCATTTTTAAATATTATTATTTTTTTTTAATTTTCAAGTGAATTTACTGAGGACTAATCACTTTAATTGGGAAATTTATTTTCTGAATGCAGAATTGATTTTTAATTGAATTTGAGAAGATTGATGGTGGGCATTATTTACCAGTGGCTCTTGATGTGCATTTCATTAGAACTCAGAATATCCACACACTGGCTGTCTCTGTTCAATAGTTGGATACGTAAGCGGACACTATTATGTCACATTGCCGCACACCAGTGGTAAGGTATAGAGGGAAGGCAGGCCATGAACCCAACAAGAGCCAGGCACGTTGCTAGCTGCACACGTGATTCTCTCCATTCCTGTTCTATTGCACACACATCACGGTTAGATCGTGATAGATCCAATCTATTGAAATGAGCTAAATAATCATTCAATTCTTGAGAAATTTACTCTACATGAAGACTTGTACGGAACACTGTGCGGAAATCGTGCATTCACGAAAAAAAAAGACTAGATTTCGATAGAAATGCGACGGGGAAAGGAAAAAGGAAATGTCAGTAACCATTTTTTTTTTTGGGGGGGATTTTGGAGAAGGTCAGGAAGTGGATCCAGCTGGTGCGGCCCATCTCGCTACCCATTTCCCATTCTTACCCTCGAAAATTCAAGAAAATTACCACGAAGGATTCAGAAACGTGGGGAATAACACGATTCGGATTGTAAGAGGTGGCCAGTAATTTTCAATAGCCTATTGGAGCTCTATTTCCACGTGATTTATTTTTGGAACAACGTATTTGTAAACACGCCTAACTACTTATCCTTAATATACTTAACGTGACATAACGAACGTTCTGGCGACGTTAAATCTATAAATATAGGAAAAACAAATAGTTACAGCGACGAACCGCTATCGATTATCTCTTCAAGGAGCCCGGAGGTTTTTCTCGGGAAATTCTCATTCAAATGCTCCGTCCGAGATTTTTCTTGTCATTAATTTCGCGTCATTGATGTGATTTTTTTGGCGGTTTATTTTTTCGCGTCATTCCGCAGATGCAGTAACAGATGGTGACTACACGGAGATAAATTTTCTATAAAAACTTGAGGGCTATTACTGGAAAAGTTACAATCCTTCGTCTGCAAAAAATTGTAGTTCTATTCATGTCAAACTTCTGGAAGCTTACGGAAAAATTTTCGATTTTTATTTATACTCATAAATGACTTTCAAATGGAAACATAAATTTCCCCATAAACAACCAGTGATTTTACTCAAATATTAAACGAATTTAAGAAATAAATTTGACATTCTGTATTAATTTTCATGAAATAATATTTCATTGTAGTCTCGATTGGAAATTTTCGCACAATTTAGAATTGTCAAATGGAAATTCTACGAAATTTCTGTGGTCCTATCCTGTAATAAAATTTCCACGAAGTGTATTGAAATATTTCATGTCTCGTCAACTTTGTAAACACGAATGGTAACAAGTAGCCGCAAAAAAAAATCAAGTGCCCATGAACTGCGTGGCATTTTTAGCCGGGACCTAGCCCAACCGAGATGATGATGCCATTAACTGTCCATCAACAATTTTATGGCAGTATGCAGGCGGCTCTGAGCTTTGGCCCCGTGTATATTTCTGAATTTTCGTCACCCAAGCTTCTGGCATTGTTGGGGAAGGTACTGGATACGTCAGACAGAATCTCTAATGGAATTAGAAACGAGTCTATTTATCTCAACCGCTAATTAGGTGCGATGAGAATTATTCATCACTCGGTATTTAATTATTGTCAATCACGAAGGTCTCTATTAGCTTGATGTTAATAAAATGAATAATTCCCAAATAAAAGGGTCAATTCATTTATTTCGAGATAATCATATACATTCAATTAATCCGATAACTAATAACCTTAATTAAATCAGAACTATATAATCCACCAAAGCCTGCAGTGGTAATGCCTCACGAATATAATTATAATTAGCAATTAAAATAACAGAAAAACGTTTCACTTAAATAAAAATCACAAATTATCCTAATTAATCACAACAAAAAATTTATCTGCATGTTAGCATCTAGAATGAATAACTTTCCAGATAAATCCTTAATTAACCAAAATTATTGCATCAAATTCGAATTATCTCACTTCACCATTTTCCTAGCAATTTCTCCTTGAGTAATATTAATTAATTGGAGCATCAAGTGAAACGTGCAGCGGTAATAACATACGACTAAATAACGCTCATGAAGTTAATGAATAAAATTAATACTATGAATAAGCGCTGCCTATCAAATTAATCTATCAGCCCTTGCACTTGCGACCTGATTTCCTGGGGCACTGGAAGCTGTCATCAGTGGAGTCATAATCAGAGGAGCAATAGGACGTTGAATGCTCTTTAAA
>NW_011887754.1:168837-259665 GCF_000806365.1 Fopius arisanus
TCATCCATATCCAATGTCCGAAATGTCCAATTTTTCCATTCAGAATTCAATTCGCAAACAAAATAAATTGACTAACTGACAGCACTTGAAAATTATGATTTTTTAATTGTCACAAGTTGGATAAAAAAAAAGGGTAGATAAGATCTGGCATCGAAAATTTTCGCAACAACGAATGAGAACGGGCGTGAGGTGAAGTGTTGGGCCAGTGTTTTGCCCCACAGATTGCCAACTCATTATGCAACACATCAACATTCACGCAATTCAGGTTCAATCGCACGAGTTCTATCATGGGAAACGATAGTACGTAACACCGTCACTCTCGCAGCAAGTATTGCAAACAATGTTGCCTATAACGAATCATTAAAAAGATAGCACAAGCATCGTCCAAGCAAGCCGGCAGAGTGTGAGGGTGTGACATTATTCCTTTTCCACCGTAATTGATAAGCCAAATCGAGGCGAATAAAATGTAATTATGCGACATAAGTCACCAGTGAACTGGAACTCAATAAAAAAAAATAAAAAAAAACCCCCGCAACTGGTATCAAATCGATGGCCTCATTATATTTATATTGTTCCCCAAGCCAATCAACCTTCTCGGGTTGATGAATGGTATCAACAAGTGTGGATAATGCACGTGCGAGTGTGACTAATATATTATTTTGAAATAGCGCTAAACAATCAATTTATCCAATAAAATGCTGCTAATGAGTAACCAGTTGCTTGCGTAAACTTATATCGCTTTTTAAACAAGAACAAATGATAAGTAAATAACATCACACCAGGAGATATCGAACGGTAAAGCACCAACAGATACGGAGAAATCGATTGGCCGAGTGTTGTTGCAGCGATTGTCGTAAATTATTCAAGAAGGTGATTTTTTAATACGAAGGACAATGACGAGGCCCCAACAAATGCGTTTAACATGCTAGTTAACTTGCCTTTTAACGTCTACTTAATAACAACGTAGAATTTGTAATTAATATAACTGTCGATGATGCAATAGCGTTGATATTTTCACGATTCAATTGACCCCATGGCAAGTCGTAAATTACATCCGATGAATGCTGCCTTTTCAGATTTTTTTTTATCGATATCAATTGAATTATTATTTATGCCGGGTCTTATCTCAGGATGAGTGAATGGAGGTGAATAATGCAGGAGGTACCCCTGTGGTCCCCAGCTGTGTCTCAATAAGATCCAATTATCTGCAATAAATGCCGCAAAAATGGGGGAAAATTACCGTCGGTTATTAAATCGCAATGAATAACAAACGAGGCGAGTGTTAAAGGTCTTAAAATATTGATAATCAGCTTTGTGATGAATTTCTGAAGCGCCTGATTGGAGGTGAAGCTGAGCACTCAGAACTAGTTGAAAAATTCACACGCAGTTACGTAAATATTAAAAAAAAATCCTAACAGTGTTATCCTCAACCGAGGTAGCAGTTTCCATAATTAAGATGTGTAGATTCATCATTCATCATCATTTGATGAAAAACCTCAACTCCGAAGGATGAGAAATTCTGATGATAAAGAATTTATTATTCACCCACACACCCGCACAATTATCTCCATTTTAATAATCTCCATCTATTCCTCGATTTCATGACTTACAAATAATCCAGTATTCATGAGATACTGGTGTCGTAATAAGTAATAACGTTACTTACGGTGTTAGAGTCACTGCATGATTGCCCCGTTAACGGATCTCCCGTTGCTGTTCCATCCGAATGTATCGCCTGGAGGATACCTCCAGCATTCCAGTGGATCTTCGGACGATCGTATCATTCCCCGTGTTTAGTTTAATTAGTTAATGACACGATTAATTTCACGACTCCCGCGACGAGCGAATGCTGTACGAAAAATTACGCGACAGCACGCGCAATTGGCAGGAGATAAATCTGATTTCTAATATTTTTTACGAAGATTTAATAAAAATTATAGAAAATTTTGTAGGACATTCGCTCTATATTATTGATTTGACTATTTTTCAAGCTTCTTTTTTTCTTTTTAATTCGTCTGTCGGGGAGAATATAGAATATAGAATGATTGAAGATGTATCGTTGTAAGGTTTTATTGCGCAATGCGTTGGTCGGGGCAATTGTCGCCGGCTATTTCGGTTCGGATAATCCTCTTTCTGGTTTTATGCTCCTTTTTCAACGAGGGACTTCCGCTGGGGCAATGTGACTCTCTCTCCACGTTCATTCAACCGGTGCTTCGACGATAAACCGGGTGTCGAGACACGTGAAATCACTTGAATCCACACGTGCCAAAAGACGTAAAACGGGTGGCTGATGAGTTCAGGGGGTGAGGGGATTCTTCAGGGGAATAATTGAGTGTCACGTTTGCAGGGTGATGTAAGGGATGATTGTTCTGACTTTGTGACGCAGGTGAAAATATCTACGTGCAATTCCCTTCTGGTTTAATTCTTCAATCCAATAAATTTTAATTGTCAGTGATAATTAATTCTCTATTTAAAAAAAAATTGAAATCGAGGGATTTCTCAAATTCTTCGAATTTCATTTTGGGACTATTTTTCGAATCGGAATTTATCCGTCGGATTTATTCAATCGCGGATGTCGACTACAGAGGGGTCACCGCCATCTTTCGGAAATTTCATCTACCCGCTCAAAGTACCACCCTCTGGTAATCGAAAATAAAATGCAGATAAACTGATAATTGAGGGACTAAAAAAAAATTATGAAGGGTTGATCTTTCGACAGCCAGTACTCATTGCAAAATTAGGGCGAAAATGAAGTTTTCCAGATTTTTTCTAAACCATCTCAATTTCACTGATCCGATTCTCCAAAATTTGGAAAATCCCTTCAGAATTAGTCAGGGGAGTTCAACATTTCAATTTACTGTCCAAAATTTTTGTAAACATGAGACTCTCAATGAGACCCTGCAATCGATTTACAACGGAGTGAGCGAAAGTCGAGAGTAAAGACAAATCAATGCCTGAAAATCGTTAAATCACTCTCACTGCCCCCGTAATGATTGTCCTCCCATGAACCCAAGACATGTACCTGTAGGAGTAAAAAGGGGTCGTACCTCCCCCGCAGGTGAAAACAATCGCGCAGACGCGTTGACCGATGTCCAGTTTATTTGGTAAAAATTCAACAGCCGCACCAGAAGTACAACCCCATAATTTACGCTCCACACTCCATAAGCTGCCTCGGTAATTAGATCATATCCTAAGTGAATCACCCAACAGCTAAAAAATTAATCAGGTGAGTATTAATTTTCAAACAATTTCCAAACGACTGTCCAGCCCGTATTATTATCTAACAGATAAAAATCCTCGATCGATTATCGATTCCCTCCGCTTCCCCGCATATTCATTCCGTTCCATATTCATATTCAAATCGCAGTTTCTTCTTCGCTATTTTTCGGATTTATTACATCAGAAGAGCGGCCTTAGCATTCAAACTTATAAGTAGCCACTTGATCCTTGAAACAGCACTATCCACATTACTATTTCATGTAATCAATCAATGAACGCTTCCCCGGTCGGCTTGAATGAGTATCTGTCATTGGTAGACCAGTTCGAATCATCACTTACTGCCACGTGAATCGTCCGCACTTTAAATTCCAAATAGATGTTTTATATTCAATTTATCCCTCGAAAATTATCCGACAAATCGAAATGTGTTATCGACTCACAGACTGGTGGTACGACATTGAGTGCCCGATGATGGAAAAACCGTCTTCTTCTATCAACAGCCCAGTGGATCTCGAGGACAGGGATCCCAATGGACTCAATGAGCATCTCCAGGTTGTCACTGAATATTTTTTATTCGTTAACAATTACTCATGCCAGTCAATTGACTTAGCAAATCCATGGAGAGAGCTTAATGGAAAATTTTATTCAATAGGTCATGTGGGAGGACGTAATCGGGGAACCCGACGGCATCAGGAGTCCAGAATGCGCCTGGAGACTCAGTGGACACTGTTTTCGATTATCCAGAGGCTGTTGCTATATCTTTTTATCTGTTATCATAGCTCCATTTGTTGCACTCGTTTTGGGATTCACATTCGCATGCCTTTCGTTTCAAGTGAGTGAAAATGCCCCAGAAAAATTGTAGTGCTAGTAGGAAAAAGAGTCATCAGTTAAAATTCTAAATAATTTTGAAATTATATAAATTTATTTGGTTAAGGTAAAATATTATCGATAGGAAAGACAATTTGATGGCGATAATAATGCAATACAATTGCGATAATAATTCCAATAATCGTGCAATCAATATTGGTAATGATATTTTCTTTTTTAGCACATCTGGTGTATAGCCCCATGTCTTCGAGTGTGGAAAATATCGTGTGCTGCGACGAGGACGTTTTTCACTGGTTTTACTCATGCTCTAGTGCGTCCTTGCGCAGAATCCATCGGCTACTTGTTCCATAATATTCGAATACACAATCAAAGACTGCCCGATGGTCCGCAACTCAAAGAAGATGCCTTAATCGTGTAATTGGATGAATAAAACCAAAAACTCTATGCTACTCCTAATGAAAATAAATGTGACGTTCTTTTCATAATGTCTTATCAGAAATTCTGTTTTATACGGTTTTTTTTTCATGGATTCCAGAATATTAAACAAGAACCAAGAAGTTTTCTCCGCGTGAATTCGGATCGATAGACATTTCCAGTTGAGTCACGCGATCGTAACTGAGATTGAAATGAGATCGATAGTCATGCACAGGTGGGATTTTTGAATTTCCAGCGGGAGATCCTCGCGTTTTTATAAATTATATTTTTTTATGATCCACGAAGAACGATAAAATGAGGGTGGTATAATTGGAATCTGAAATCATCAGCAACGATAAAAGATTCGAATCGATGCACGTATTTTTTTTCAAAAGCAGAGGTTTTAATGTTTGGAAAAATTGAATTGTGGAATTTTTCGGGAAATATTGACGGTCCCCCCCGTTTTACTTCCATTGCATATTTATCAGAATGCGAGGGTCACGGGGGCGACGTGATAAATACGGGACCATCGGAATCCATGAGTTTCTCTTGGACCCAGTGCCTGTGCAATCGTCCGAGTGATAACAACTGATCTGAGAGAATAAATATGGCGATGCGTGTGCACATAAGGCTTTTTAATACCACGAGGAACTGCCAATTTGAAACTGCTAGAGGTATCCTTTTGGAATTGTCTTCATCGAGGAGTTCAGACCATTCCCATTTTTCAAATTTTTAATTTTGAGTATTTTTTTTATGAGTTGTTCGTTTTTGTGGTGCAAATACATTTCGAATGTATTTTTTTCTTAATTAGAATTTCTCGGTAATTAATAGGACTCTCTGTATCGGCAACTCTAAAAAAGGCAAAAGGTGAGTTTACGGTTGCAGATGGCTATTTTAGTATTTATTAGAGTTCGTGTCAACTTGTTATCTAATCGGGAATTTTTATCTGTTGCCTGAGTGCGGTGGATTGAATTCCACTGGCCAAAGAGGATTGATCAATGTAGAGGCTCGGTTCTGGGGGTTTGAATGACCGGACAGGAATTGTAGTATCTCAACCCGAGAGAGAGAGGGCGGCACATGATTCCCTGATAAATTTTTGGAAATTTCGAATTTTTCCATTCCGGTGAATACCTCCTCGATTTTCATGCCCCCCTAATACTTTTCCAAAAATTTCGAATTTTTTAATTGCAGTGAATACTTCCTCGATTTTCATATCCTCCTGATACTTTTTCAAAAATTTTGAATTTTTCAATTTCAGTGAATACCTCCTCGATTTTCATATTTCCCTGATACTTTTTCAAAAATTTTGGATTTTTCAATTTCAGTGAATACCTCCTCGATTCTCATGCTCCCCTGATATTTTTTCGAAAATTTCGAATTTTCAAATTCCAGTGAATACCTCCTCGATTGTCATGCTCCCTGGATATTTTTTTGAAAATTTCGAATTTGTCAATTTCAGTGAATACCTCCTTGATTGTCATGCTCCCCTGATATTTTTTTGAAAATTTGGAATTTTTCAATATCAGTGAATACCTCCTCAAAAAATTACCACTGGCTTTTCACCGCAAAATCAGTACAAATTCCGTTGTTACCTAGTGCTGATCTCAATTTGAAATGCTTGAGAGAATATCCAGATGGTGGCGGGAGCATGTGCCTCTTGAATTTAAATTTGAACGCAAAGGGGAGTAAATAATATTTGTTCTGCCAGCTATATTAATATTTTAATATTTATTCCTAACTTTTATAAAAATATAAAAATTGTAATGGCACAGTGTCAATTGCACGTTTGTAATTGAAAATTACAACACACATTTCGCTGACCACAATTATTTATGAGAGAATCAATTATGAGGTACATTCGGTATTCAATTTATATTTCATATGGTAATTATTTTAATTTTTACATTTTATTTGCAGTTCTCTGGTGATCTTGCCTACAAAAATGAATTTTCAATATTTTCAATTAATCATAATGCCCCCATAATGAAAATATTTACCTGAATTTTCCCGGTGTTCACCAACTTTTATTAAATAATTGAAAATAAATTTGCAGCTTCTTCGGGTTTTTTCTAAACGTTCGCTAAGAAGTTTCAGTAGTGTGAACAGCTATCAGGGAGACGGACAGTAGATAAATCAGTAAATAAAAAAATAATGAATACATACCGAATGGTGATTGGCTTTGGATTGATTCCAGCATTATTCAATTGGCAAGATCCTTTCAACATCGAGTCCCAGTACACCCAGGACGAGATAATAATCCGCGATCAGTTTCGCTCGTACTGCCAGGAGAAGCTCCAGCCAAGAATTATCGATGCATTTAGAAATGAGAATTTTGATAAGGTCATAATAAAGGAACTGGGATCCCTCGGGGTACTATGTCCCACTCTGAAGGGATATGGGGCTGCAGGAGCTTCCTCCGTAGCTTACGGGCTCATTAATAAAGAGATTGAGTCTGTGGACAGCGGGTACAGGTCCACCTTCTCCGTGCAAAACCTCGCCGCCACTGCCATCGACTCTTGGGGCAATCAGGAGCAAAAGGATAAATATTTACCCAAACTTGGTAACTGCAAATTATTAATTTTGCAACTCTCCCACAACATCTCAAGCTCACAAAGCTGAAAAGTCCGCAATTTTCAGGAATCGCTTTCTAATTCCAACAGTTCCACTCGGAATCCTACGAATCCTTAAGTTAAAAAATTTTGTCACGACTTTTCGTGAAATATCTTCAAATCCAAAGGAGATAGCGAAATTTTTCTTAAAGTATCCTCCGGAGGGCGGAATGAGAGCAACAAAAAAGCTTTTTACTGAAATTTCGTTACCTCTATTCGATTCCGAGATATTCCTCGATATCTCGACTAACGAGTGAGTCACTTTAATACTTTTTATGTTTTCACTGTTTATGCATTCGCCCAATTTTTCCATGTTGGGATAAATATTTTCAGTTTCTGGGGATCTGATCGGTTGCTTTGGTCTCACTGAACCCAATCATGGCAGTGATCCTGCTGGAATAGAAACGAAAGCAATCTATGATGCCAGCAGAAAGGTCTACAAGCTCAGTGGTAGCAAGACCTGGTAAATCAATTCAACGAGACAAAATAAATGATTGTATCGTTGGGGATAACGTATTGGTATTGTTCTTCAGGATAACAAACGCCCCAGTAGCAGATTTACTAGTAATTTGGGCGAAAACCGACGATGGAACTATCCGAGGATTCATAACAGAGAGAAAGGGCAACGAGGGGACATTAAGTACACCTAAAATCGAGGGGAAAGTATCTTTAAGGGCCTCTGCTACTGGAATGATCCTAATGGACGATGTCATCGTCCCTGAAGTTAATTTACTCCCTAATGTTACTGGTCTCAAGGTAAATGATGCCATTTGAACATCAACTTTGGGAGTAAGAAACTGTCAAGCATTAAATTTTATGCGAATTCGGAGAATTCTATTATATGCAACTACCCCTACGACGCGCTCGCTGCGATCGTTAACGGATTTATTTCAGAGCAAATTATAACACAGACAATTTATTTATTGTTTAATTGTTTAATTTTAATTTCTCCACGGAGACCTCGTGAATTATTAATTCAGTATAAAAAAACATCTGCTGAGAGACCATGAGTCAATGATTGACATGCACTGAGATTGGATAAAATAAATAAATCATGAATGATTAATTATGAGTTCAGGGCCCATTCGCATGCCTGAATCACGCACGTTACGGAATAGCGTGGGGTGCTTTGGGTGCCGCTGAGGAGTGTCTGAGACTGGCCAACACCTACGTGTCAGAGCGTAAGCAGTTCAACAGACCATTGGCAGCTAATCAATTGATACAGAAGAAATTAGCTGACATGATGACGGAAATAGCCATCGGGCTGCAGGGATGCCTGCGCGTTGGCCGACTCAAGGACGAGGGCAAGTTAGTTATCGAGAGACGGAGAAAAATATTCAATGAACACTAAACCCTTCGTCAAGGACGATATTCAATCGTGCGTGTCACTGTTTCAGGGCTACACCAGAGATGATATCAATGATAAAAAGAAATTCAGCTGCCAAAGCCATCAACATCGCCCGAAATGCAAGGGATATGCTCGGGGGAAATGGAATTTCCGACGAGTACCACATCATCAGGCACATGGTTAATCTCGAATCAGTCATCACGTACGAAGGTAGAGTCTTAATTAATGAAATACTCCACAAAAATACCCAATCATTCGTTCCAAAAATACATGAATGATTAAAAAATGGACATGATGATTATTGGACGTCACATTTGGAAAAATTGGTAAAGCAATTTTCTTGTGCTCAAAAATATTTATACTGAGAGACAAAAGCTCTAATCGAATCATCATCCTGACGTAATTATCATAATTTCGACAATCACGAATTTTCAAATACTCATTTTCAACTGTGGATAAAAAAAAAGAATTAATTCTTCTGACGCAGGCACCGATGATATCCACGGTCTTATTCTCGGACGAGCTATTACTGGTATACCAGCGTTCTTCGGCTGATGTTAATGATTTATAAACGCCTCATCAGCCCCAGTTGTATTCTCATTTAATCACAACATCTGGCCAATGTTGAAACGAGTGAAAAAAATAAACACTGTCACTCCTGGATATTCACAAAATCATGTCCAACGTATTTTTAATCATAAATAAATTAAGTTTAATTCCTAAGTAATAAAGCATTAATTACATTCTCAATTTCTTTGTTTTGTCTTTTAGTCAATTACAACACACATCTCGTGCAAAAGTGTAAAGAGGTTCTCTTTTTTAATTTTTTTTTTCTTGTTAGTTCTTTTAGTGCTACACTCAAATATACCTTTACGACTTAAATTGTGTTTAATAATTCTTGACTACAATAAGCTCTTCGTAAAACGTAAGTAACATTTACAGTAGTTTACAATTGTTCACGTTGGGTGATCGTCGCAATGTGTCTATTACATAGGTACACATTATCATTTGTTAATCACTTTTCAATTTCCCAGTGCTGGAGTTGAATCTCAATTGAATTCACGGTACCAATGAGAGCCTCCTCCTCCATCAGATCGAAAAATATGTTTTTTTTATTTTACCCATCCCTCGCCCGGAATAATCAGGCGAATGCTCCCCATCTGCACGTGAATCCCTAAATTCTGAATAGTTTCTCAATTCACTAGAAAGCTTGATTCAACCCCAGCACTCACAATAGTTCGCCTGCGCCCAAAAATAAGGATCCACTTCTAGAAAATAAAAATGATAAAACGCATGAATAAATACCCCACCCTCTTCCCATTTGAACGAAACTTTGGTAATCCCATGGCATCTCGATATCCTCCGAAGAGATAAACAATAAAGAATAATCAACAAAATTATGATCATCTATTTATAAATCTACACTCGAGCTCATTGTGTCCCCCAAAACGGAATTTCCATCTGGAAATAATAGAAAAGTTCTCAATCATTCCCTGCATCCCCACCCTTTTTGTCCGTACGATGATTCTCGTCATATAATAAATATAATAATGTATACTCAGTTTGCATTTGTATTTTACATTATTCCTCTCATAATTACTCACATTTTTTTTTTTCATGTTAAATGGTTTTTCTCTCATTAACTATTCGATACCTTATTGTCGTGCGAACTGTTTTATCTCTTGGTTTTTTTACACTGTGATGCTGGAAAGGAGACCCAAATGAAAAAGGATGATCTCATGCATCTACACATGTTCTTAATAATTATCCTTAATTCTTTTTAAATTGTAGAAAATTTACCGCTCCCGTTGTTAAACAATTAATCGATTGGTGACAAGTACGAGATGCAATCGCAGAGAGATAAACTTTCTCGATATTAGAAAATACGTTTCTGGAGTCAAGAAAAATGTTTTCCTCTTGTTCAAGAGATTTCTGGAATTTGGGAAGTTCTCGCTCAGAAATGTTGTATAATGAAGAAAAAATTGTCTAGAGTCAATAAAATAGTTCTCTCGACTTCAAAAACTTCTTTTGAAGCACAAAGAAAGTTGTTTTCTCTGTGACGACTAAACCACCGAGCAATCGTATCCCTTCTTGCAGGAAAAATGTTATTGTACTCTTTCGCAACTATTTATTCCAAACCTCGTAATCGCCAAGACCGAATTTTCTTGTCCTGAACATAAGTGTTTATTGTACCCCGTCATTAATCCCTAGATCCCTCGGATATGTTTCAAATCTGAATATAAATATATCATTTTGCTCTGTCCATCCTCTCAGCTACGATTCCATTGAAACGATTTACTTACCGACAATTTGATTCATACTTTAGCCTGATCATTCAATTGTGCGTGAAATAAATTATGAAAACCCAAAGAACCACCTGAAATATATTCGTGATTTAATCCTCATGAATCAATCAAGTCTCCGTCATCTCGATCTTCCATTTCTTTACATAATCGTATATAAAACACACGTATACACACACGAATCAGAAATAGAAATGCATTTATTTCTCCAGCTGAAATCATCCTATTTCCGCAGTAAACATACGTTGTCACCAGAATTTTCCACTGTTCAATCGATAATCTATTGATTTAAATCTCTGATGATTCTCTTTACTCTGTAATATACAAATATATCGTTTAAATTTGTTTTCCCGTTATGACAACTGAAACAAGGTCTTGAATTAATTGATCCTTTAATTAAATTTCGCCGTCCCCTTTCTGTTCCACTAAGGGCCTCAGGGCGTCGATGAGACCGAAGGGGAAAAAATCCCCAAGTCCCTCGCACCCTCGTCATCGCGTTTACACTCGTAGAATATAATATATTATTCATTTATATTCATTACATTATCGTTATCATTAATATTTTACTATGTGTTGGTTTTTCCTTATTTTGTTTTCACTTATCAACTTGTTTACCTAAGTGTGTCAAGTTTGTTATTTTTTCCCCCCACGAATTTTTCCACTCCGTTCATACATTTTAATCACTCCCAAAGTATTTTCGCTCGTCTACCTACAATTTCTTTACAATCAGAATTAATCCCTCAAGATATCCAATCTCAACAAAAAAAAAATCTCGTGTTCACTCATTAATATATTAATAATCATTTCTGTCAAAATCGATAATAGTAATAATTAATAATAAATTCTTCATCTCAACTAAGTTATGTACAGAAATATTATACAGTTACACGAGTGACGTGATTTACCTCATTTTCAATAGTTCTCTTCCATTCATAACTTTTTTCTTTTTTGTTAAACATAACAGGGGGATTTCTTCGATCGAGTATGCGTGAGATTCGTTTTAATCTAACTGACGCAAGGCAGCGGTCATTCTTCCCATGGGTTTTTTACGAATGAATGAATCACTCGACTCGACTTCATCGAACCCCATGGACATTCACTTTAATCGTGTTTGGATGGTAAAGTTATCACGATCCCCTCGAAAACAACTGAAAAATTCAGCTCCACTGGGAGGAGAAATTCATTTTTATAATCAAGTTCATTTGCGAAAAAAAAAAAAAATTCACTGATGTTGGAGGAAAAATTCTTGGTGGTATGAAAGAAGTTTCTAAACTCAAGAAAACTCTCTCTTGATTCTAAAAACTTCTTTTCGAATATCACAAAACATTTTTTTTCACGAAACTGTATTCTTGCCACAAAACTTCGTCCGCCGATTAAAACGAAGTGAAACTTTCTTATAACAACAACGGATAATTGTCAGGATAACTCAATCGAGTACAAAATTATCAGTAAAGATTGTGAAAATCTTATTTTTACCCAGTTTCAGCACAATAAACAATAACACCAGTTATTGTATTGATAACAATTATTATTTGTCTTTTAGTATTCAACTACTAAAATAATTTAAATCGATTGCAATTTTATCAAATAATTCGAGTTCTTTCCGATAAAAACGAATACAGATTGTTGTAAAACTGCCCTCGGGATAAATAGATAATGAATAAAAATGCTAAATTGCACTTATCATCTTTTGCCACATTAATGCTGAATTATTGAATCATTGAACTTGATCCCGAAAATGGATTTTTCCCGACAGTACCCAGGAACTCGAACACGCCATTGACAAAAACAACGCAAGATCTATCAAACACTCTTCCAGTATAATCTAAAAAATTCAACGAATGATCATTCGTTCAATTACCTCATTTAACCCAATATTACAATAATATATGTTTACTTTGTACTATATATGATCTTAATCAGGCGATCGAAGCCGTGTCTCTATTATTTCATTTTTGGTACGATGAATTCTCTCTCTCACGCACTCCACGAAAAAAATTATTCTCTTTTGGTCTGATTTCACGAGTATTTCACATCTCCATATCGCTCTAAAGAGCATCATCGATATTCACGGGATTTAAAATGGTGGAGGAGAATTGTTGCATCCAATATGCCCAACGAAAAATCCCTTTTCCCAGGGAAAAAAAAAAGGGAATCTACTTAAACGTGAATAAAGATCAAAGTGAGGCACTAACTGCTGGACATTGAGAGTTTTAAATTGACAAAGATTGATCGACAGGTGGCTCATTCACAATTAACCACAGCATTATCGGCAATTACGGAATACAGGAGTAAAATTCGATTAATCCAGTGAACATCGATGACTCATCGAGATTTGTTTATTCATTAAGTCACTGTAATTACTCTACTCAACAACAAACGGCGCTTGTATCAATTATCGATTTTCTACTGATCCCCTGAAGTCCTCAGCTTCTCGAAAGAAAAAAATTCACCTATCTTTATTTACAAATGCACCAGCATCGTAGCACTGATGCCAGGGCTTCCTGGATTATCACTCACCGTAGCACAACTCAATTCTCCCACTGTCCTCCAGCCCCTGGTCCTCAACAACCCCTTCATCAGCGTCTGATAAATCATCACTTTGTACACTCGCACAGAAAAAAAACATCACGTGGCCTTTTATTAATCCCTGCCACTTGTTCTCTTCACCAACCGCGAGGAATTGACGAGTCACTTATTAGTTCATTATTTTCGTTGAAACTTGCTCCTGCTACTCATCGCAAGATAAATCATGGTCAACCCAAGCCCTCCAGAAAAAAAACAACAATTCACAGACAGAAGAAGTTTCTTGATGTTTCTACAGCTTAGAAGAAGAAATAAACTACAACAAGTTTTCACAATTCCAGAGTCAATAAAATCATTCTTCATTCAAGAAAAAGCTTTTTTCGAAGGGAAATGAAAAGAAAATGGTTTTCTTGGAGAAAAATTCATTTTCTAACGTCGAAATATATTTTTTTTTCGCATCATCAAGAAAGGTCTTTTTTCTGTAGTCTCAGAGAAGTAATAAACTCGATTACTATTGCTTGTCAAGCCTACGTGAAAAGCCTCCAATTAACCGTAATTTTGACTAGAATGTTCACCCCCTGGGGAAACGAATAAAGATAATATCTCGACTAGAGGATCAACCATAAAATGATTAATAAAAAAAAAACATCTCAACAGCTTAATCTAAAACTGGCGAATTATGGCACTAACCGAGGAGAGATGAAGTGCTTGGAATAATAAATCTCGTGTAAGTAGTAGTTCCGCCGATGCCGTCAGGCAGTTAAAACCCCCAGTGCATTGGTTTTCCCCACAAAAACGCCAAAAATCGGATTCACCTGTTCCTCATATTTGTTTAAATATGTCAGACTGACTCCGTATACTTGAAATGGCGAATGAAAATTGAAATGCAAGTCCAACTGCACTCTGATATCGATTCGGCGTCGAATTGAAAACCGAGAAGGAAAACAATGGACGGGCATCGGCGTGCAGTTTTACCCCGTGTTCAACGAAATAATTTACGAGAAGGCAAGATCCTCCTCGGGCGACTCGTCGTGGTATTCCTCGTGGTCAGACGTATGTCACAAAACATCGGTCGCCTGGCGTGGACTTATACCGAGGCTCGGCGATAGTTGGCCCTCGTCCACACCTGGATTTTTCGGGTCCTCGTCCTTCCATTTATCCATTGAACGACGTCTTGCGTTCATGAAGAAATTACCAACTGTCGTTGGCTCGAGGCCCAATTGCCTGGCGATTGTCACCTGCATCTCCTTCGACGGTCTCTTTGTTTCCTGAAAATTTGACGAGTGTCAATTATGGGAGACATCGGGAGATGAGATTGTGTTGGCTTAAAGTGCAAGAGCCATTTTTTCTTATTATTGTCGTATGGTCTGAGGGATTTTAGGAGTTCACTGGGAAAAATTTCGTCCATCTCGATTTTTTTATGGGTAAATTATATTTTATTAGAAAATTGTTTCAATTCAGAGAAATAACATTTTGGATGTCAGGAACAATCGATATTATTCATTTTCACAGAAATAGTGCTGGGAAAATTATTAAATGCCCCCACGTCAAATTACGATGAACCAAGAATTAAGAAAAATTTCAATACTGTGAATGTTAATGCAATACCGATTTCAATCTCTCACGAAATATCTTATTTATCCAGACGTTATAATAAAATAAAAAAATTCACGATAAAAAATAAATTGGAATTCAACGTTGCCCTAAATTCTCGAAATGATCATGAAAATTGAATAACCCATTCAATTAAATCACCTGCGAATTCAGAATTCACCGATATATAATCAGTTTTCGAATTTATCAGCAACTCAAAGATTCTTCGATAAAACCCTGGATTGAAAAAAAAAATTCGCGGGATTCCACTTGAAAAATTGATGTTTCCCGAAAACTCGCGGCTTAAAGCGGAAACATCGAAGAACATTTCCCAGCTGTTAAAATTTCCGACCAGAAAGGTTCTGTGGTCATTTATCCACAAAATTAATAGTTAATGTGATTAATCAATATTTAGGAAAATAGTGAAATTCTATTGATCTGCCTTTACGATTTGCCAACGGAATTTATTTTGCCGGTACTATTTCAGGGGTGAGAGAGTCTTGGGGTGAAATTCTACTAGGACAATAGAGGGCTAGGGCTAAACTAGGCCCATAAAATGGCGACTAGCACCAGCTCAACAATAGTGCAACTGAAATGCTGGGTGTAGGCTAAAGAGCTAGTCGCGAAATTATTCAGAACCGATCGATAGTTCGACTCTTGGCTTGACGCGAGAGGCACGATTCAAGTGGTAGCACTACTCCCCGACTATTTCTCTCTGTTTTCCCATTATTTTCTCCATACCCAATCCCCTTTCCACCTGTATACTTTTATTCACATCCTGGAGCATGAGTTGTGCCTCCAGGATGAGGTATTATTAGCTGTCTCCAGTTGAAGGTAAATCAGAGCACTCGGCTGATTTGCAACGTATTTCGTTATTCAGACGTAACCAGCCTAGTTTCCAAGTTTTCCCCCTCCGTGAGAATATTTCAGGCTCATTTTACGAAATTTCTTATATCCCCCGCAGCACTGGCAATCAATGCACGTGCATTTTTCATGCGAATCAATTAAGAGCGAAAGTTCAATTAATTCTGGTTCACTCCAAATACTGGTCACTCCGAAGCTGACTGAAATTCAGGGAATTTTAGCTGGTACACCTTCCAGTTTTAAATATTTTAATTAACGCTAAAGCTCGCTATTTTTTCCAGTGGAATTTATAGATATTTTCAGCAGGCTTTTTTGAAAACGCCAAAAAAATAAAAGAACCGGGGAACCGTAACAAAAGTGGAAAATTTTTTTAAGAAATGGCAACAAAGGGGTCCGGAAATTATAATGAACAAAAGCAAACAACCCCAACCCCCCCCCGCCAACCGAAAATCAAAGAAATCAAAACAAAATCAAAAAAAAAAAAAAATTAATTTTTCGATTTTATTTTTTACGGAATTCAATTGGTAACGTACGAAACACCGGATTGTTAGCATCCTGTAGCCGAAAGGTATTAGACTGGGAAAACGGAAAGATACGCGAAAACAGAAATTGAGGAGAGGTGCGACTATAACGGGATTCTACTGCAAACTCATACACGCGGATTCCACAAGCCACGATGATCACTTGCATGCTCGGGATAATCCACTTGAGCATTGTTTAGGAATTGTGTGCGTGCAACAGGTGATGAGAATTTCGGGGACTCTCCAGCAGAGAACAAATACGAAAAATCGATTTTCCCTGCAATCCGTGTATCACCGTACCCAGTGTCTACCCCTCTCTCATTTACGCAAGTAAACTCTGTGAGGGAGGAGGGAATGGGGGTGGGTAATGAGTGATGAGACAGGAGAGGAATAGCAGATAACGAGGGGTGAATAGAGGACTCACTTTAAAAATAGCCTGTAGAGTACGGCGCTGAAGGTCTGTGAAAACCAACCGCGGTTTCTTGGGGGCGGGCTGCTGGTGTTCTGCCTGGCTCGCCATCTCGTCTTTCCTCTTGCAAGCTGTAATTATCATTTTTTAAATCACTATTAGTCACGATACCCCACAAATCCCTTAACTAGACTAATTGAACTCAGTGTTAACTTAAAACCAAGTCGTGATCTTCGATAACTCGACATTTTTTAATCAGTCAATATTTATGAAAAATCAACGCCACTCGTTGATTATTCAAGTACGCAGAGAAAAAAGCTTTTATTTTTGGATGTGGCACCCTCGACATCGGGGATTTTGTCACGGAAAGCCCGAGTTTTTGTGGAAAACTAAAATCATTAAATAAAGATTGATTTCAGAAATTGTAACAACGATTTGATTATGTATTTATTGTTAATAATTCAGTAGATTCTGCAAAAGCTCGAGCTTAATGAACGAGCTAAATGATATGGAAGTGAGTAAATTATTTACTCGTGTTGCTTGAAATTGATTAAAGATGGAGATTGCTTAATTAAAAATAGTGACAAAATCCCTTAGTTTATCCTCTGACTGCCTGAATTTGAAAATTGTGCATAAACATCAAAATTTCTCTGTGTAATCAAGTAATTGAATGGGACTACTTACTTCCTCGTTGTGGAATCTGTGCAGCTGAAAACAGAAAAATAACTCGTATGATTAAAATGCCTCAACGAATCTCCGTTACAATCTCCGTAATGTATGTTTTTGTTTTATGATTATTGGTATATCATCGGGCAACTTCGGCATAAATACAAATACACATTAAGAAACATAACATGTACAGTCATTAGAAAGAACTGGGTTGCATATAAAAACGAATCCCAACTTGAAAACTACAGTCATTAACATTTCACTAAGAGGTATTGCTGTAGAGAGGGTTGAGGGGGGTTGAGGGTTTCAGACCGTGTTACATGTTACATGTACTGTGATTATTATTTATAATGTTGAGTGTCTGGATATGCTGACATTGTAAATGTTGATGTCTCTCTCTGAAAAAATGAAAAAATAAAGAAAAAACGCTAAGCGTCACTCGAGTCATTGATTAATTCCCTGATTGAAATGTCGAATTGATCTAATAGACTGCGTCAGAAGGATACCTCAGGATTTTTATTGAAATGTCCGGTTGTCCCTTTACGTTTACTTGCGAAAAACAGGATTCTCCATTAGCACGAGTCACTTCCCCGCAAATTGAGTGTCACACCGATTTCTATTGTACGACGATTAGCGAGTGGAAAAGCTCGACTGCACATTCGTGGGTGGAGATATTTTTTTTGGTGAAAATTCCAGTGCTGCCAAGGGAGATACTCTTTACCAAAAGGAAGGGGATGAATGGAAGAAATAAAAACGAGGCGAGAGCTAAACGCGAATGCAATCCGCACGCCATTTACCCTAAACTCTCGCGTGGACTTTGCGACGAAAAAAAAAAAAAAAATTGGCCGCGTTGGATGAAAAATGGGGGTTGAGGGGTTGAACGGAAAAGGGAAAGAGATTACAAAGAGAAAGTTCGGATGGACAGCGGGGGAATTGATCTGTCCATTATTGCCATGAATTTAAACTGAAAAAATATTTTCCTTTTGCGGGAGAAAAAAAGAATTAACATAGCAGTGGATTTAAAATGCAAAGGGGGTGGAAATCCGAGGGAAAATTGTTTTTATTGAAATTCAAAGCAATAGCGAAATGTGCGTGGGGAAATTCCGGGAATAAAATCATCGGAAATCTTTTTTTTTTATTGAAGAATTATTGTCGACTGCAGCTGATTGAGAAGTTAATTGAATACGTTTGATTATCTCCACAATAAATGGAATTAAATCGCCAACTGGCTTTTTCGAGAATCCACAAATAATTTTTCTACACGAGCTGGTGAATCGGGGAGAAAGGGTATGTCGAGGGTAAAAAATAGAAGACTGGAATAAACTAGAAAAGGCAGAGTGGTATTTTTACATAAATAACAGAACTGAAAATGGAATTTGATGATGAATTTTGTTAATTGATAGTTGAATTGGATGGGATTTGATTGGATTGACGAAATTTATTGAAGCTGGATGAGGGAATTTTAAAATGCAAACAGATAGATTGGAAATAAATAACGGTGTGTTCCTTTGAAAAGGAAAAAAGGGTAAAAAGGGAGGTATGATGGAGAGACGGAGGGACCACAAGCCACTCTGTTTAGAATAACTCAAAAACGATTGGAGCAGGGTTTGTTGCCACAGACGGGAATGTACGAGCGTCACGTGCTTCCAATAGCCGACGTTCCATGCAACCCACATCCCACCCCCCATTCCACCCGACCACCCCCACCGTAACCGTACACAATATTATAAAACACAAAACACGTCGTACTGAGGTTTTGAAGGATTTTTCAAAAAGTTCCACCGTCGTCCAACACCGGGCTTTGACACGGACACCACCTCCACGGTTTAGTCTTGAGGGACAGACATAATTTCTTAGGGATTTCCCCAGGATTTATAGAGGTGATTCGGCTTTATTGCGAACTGCTCCTAGAGTTACGTTTCACCCACAACTCGCGTTATAAATTTCTCCCCTTTACCCCGTTTTATCTCATTTTTTTTCTTCTTGGTGAAACAATTTTATCAGCAGTCGTTTGAACCCATATTCCCGGAGATTTTTCAGCTTTGAGGATTGCAAAGTACCACTTGCTCGCCAGTGAAATTGCTTTTTCCAATGGAATAATTTCGACATTTTTTGTGGATTTTATCACTGATACGATATTCGAGAGCGGTCTAATGACAGAAATTAGTTGTTAATTACACTGTTTATGGTTTAAAGAATATTTTTACTATATTTTCAGAAAGAAATTGAGGAAATTCTCTGAGAATTTTTAGAATTCCTGGGATTCTTTGTGAAATCATTGAAAATTGAAGGGAATATTCATTTTTACTTTCAAATCCATCTGAATTTTGAACAGTGTAATTAAGGACAATGTAACAATCGACTGATTTCCCTTTACTATTCCATATTTTCACCAATCCGTGCCGAAAATCTTCTAAAGCCCAGATATTGAATAATCGATGAAACATCGCACCATCTCTCCGAGAAAATTTGGATTAATTTTGCAATTATAAATTATCTCATTACTATCCTTTTGCATTTGAATAATTAATCAGCAGTGTAACGAGTGGAAATTTATTCGCAAAGTACTTCATTGCTCACGAGATCACCCTATGAGTAATTTATAGTCTTAATTCGATAAAGCGCCTTGAAGATTAAATCATCAGAAATAAGTACGTGTGTCAGAGAGAATGTGACATCAGAGTTATGAATTCTGTTGGTGAATCAATAACGTTTAAATGATCCTTGTGTTGGTGTAACGTATTCATGCTCATGTCTGATAAAAGGGGATTATCTAAGAGACGGGTTTTTAAGTCTAGGGGTGGGTTTAAATCTACCTGTTAACATGACCTTATTGTATCCTTTTTGGTTTATCTCAACAACTATTTTTAATAAATCAGTCGGAGTATACAGAGGCGGGGTGGAGATCTGCCAGGAATATTAATCCACATTTTTATCATCATTTATTGTTTGTACTATCGCAGCAAGATGCTCACGTTTGTCGTAACGACAGCATTTGCCAATTTTCCCCATTTTCTCACTGCCCCTTCACTTTCAATTTCTTCAAATTTATCGCCAAAATTCGACAAAGATGAGTTGTATGAAGCGTTGAATATTAAAATTTCATTAATTATCAGAGAGATAATTATTAATTCAGAGAATCCACTCAATACTCAATCGTGGCTGTTCAAAATTTCATGAGTTATTACAAAAAATTTGAGGATAAATTCTGAAATTAGAGTTTGACATGTGAAAAATAAACTTGAATAAAATTTTATTAAAAAAATATCGATTTAATCTGAAAACATTAAAGAACTTTTCTGCAGCTGATGAAATTGCCGGCAAAAATGGTTTCTTAATATTTTCTAATAATGTTTTTTTTAAAAAAAAAAACATTATGAGGATTTTATTCTGAAATAATGTAATTCTCAGTAGACATGGCATTAGTACAGTGTTATTAATAGAATTCTGGAAGATTGTCAATAATAATAAATGAAGAATACACATTAGTCTCTGCACATGGCTCCTGAATTTGTCAAAATATTAGCGAATAGATTGAAGAGTGAGGGGGCAGCTGAAGTAGACGGGTAAATCCTTCTCAAATAATCTCCTGGATAGTATTAGTCTGGTAAAAATGCTGGCCATGCATCTACAATGGTTTTCAGCCCGGTGGCGTTTTATTGAGAAGAAAGTTGTCTCTACGACCGTACACATGTCATCCCCCCCCTCTTTTTGCTTAAATCTCTCAACCGAATCCCAGGCGTTCATCCTCAATGTTTCAGTCGCAAAATAGTCAGACACAGTTAAGTTATAATAATTAACATAATGATAAACGAAATCGTGGTGATTGACTTGAATTTTGGATGGCGATCGACGAAACGAGGATGAGATCGATCTGAACAATCGTAAGACCCGATTAAATCCTGAGTTACACATAGCTCCACACTAAATTCATACTTCCACCACTATTTACTCAGGATCTAGAATCGAGCACTTTCTTGGCACGAGTATAGAGGGTTCTCGTACGACGACACGGAATTTATTCTTAGTTCGTTATTGATTTTCGAGAGCCAATGGCGAATCGAATGTGGGTCGGCGGTGGTGAGTTTCCAGGCGAGAGAGGGAGTGAAACACCCCAGCGGGAGGGAGTGAAAGAGGTTGGATTGAGGGTGTGAGAGCGGATGAGACTCGACACTGAAAATGAAGTTTGTCTCGATAAAGGTGCGAGAGCAGTGAGGTAGATATAAACGTTAGCGTGATCTCTCTGTAGCACAAAGCGAAACGACCCGGATGAATTTTCGGTACAGTGTATGAGCCTCTCAACCCCTCGGGAGTGTATAACCACTCTTGCCTGGGGGTAAGAGTGCCGCGAAAATCTGCCAACAGCTGACAGATCAACGGAAACGAGGAAAATAATCGCGGGATCTAGTGCATGCGGGAAAATCAGGGGATTCGTTAGTCCAGGCCATCGCCATCATCATCATCATCATCATCACCATCATCATCATCAATCAAAAATCATTCTCCATGTATAAATAAAATAGTGAAATTATAACTGGAATTTTGGCAAATATCGATTGATTGATCCGATAAAAAAATTAATTCACAGAGGAAAAATCAAAAAAGGCCTTTCATCTAGAACCCAAAAATGTTTTTAAAAATGGGTCAATTAAAAGATTGAAATGGTAGAAAGTATCTGTCGGAGAATGGGTGGTAATTAAGCAACATGAATTGAGAGAAAAATAATGGAAAGTAAATATTAGTGGAACGGTTGATTGAGCAGCGACGCCACCGCCCGGAAGTTTAAAAAAGCCGGAAATGAAGTCGTTGAAGTGACTGGTGGGAGGAAAAAAAAAAGTGTAAAGGGGGAGGGAAGAGGAGGTGAGACAGAACAAAGAGTGCGTGCAGATCTAGGGCTTCGGGTGGATTTTAATGGGAGTATTCGAGTTTCGTAGGACACTGACCCCTCTCGCCTCTCACGTAACTTCAACCCCTTAAGAAAATATGGAGGAAATGAGGATGAATAAAGGATACCATTGTCCTCTCAACCTGATTACCCGTAATGGAGTAATCGAAGGAGTTAGCGAAGACAAATGCAAATGAAAAAAGGAAATTCCCATTGTTGTCATTCGATTCCCAGTGGTTTCGAATTTAGAGTGTGTGTCTACCTCGGTAGTTTTGAGACAAACCGGAGTGAGCTGTGATAAGCGGTTAATTCACCAGTAATTCGTAAATCAATCGACGCCCGTTCCGATCAAATAGCCTCGATGAAATTGATTTATTTATTCTCTCAATTGCATGATCGGCAGATCGAACATCAAGGAGATGCAATCAACGGTCGCAGGAGCTGTTGATCATCCAATTTTGATACATTTTGGTCCTGATTACAATGTCTATTAATCTTGTGATTTTATTTCCTGGTTCTCAATAAAATGCCCCCGTGTCACTCCTTCAACATCATCAGGATGTTTCTCTTGTCATTCAGTGTCGAATTGAACGCATTAACGAATCTAAAGGCTCATACGTATAAGAAAAGCAGCAGCAGCAGCAAATATACTTGGTAAATGTGTAAATGTAAAGGCGAGTTAGACTAATTAAGAATACGAGTCATACCAGGTTTTTGCAAGCACTGTTGAAAAATTTTCACTCTATTTTACGGGACTCGTTATTGCCTTTTATTTGATTTGAGGGAGAAAAGCGGATGGAATTTGAAATAAAATCCGGGATTTTCGCGAGGAAAAGTTGAAAATTCAGGAGAATCTGGTGTTCAATCATTGATTTTCCCCAATTTTCATGACGTTCCACCAATTTTGGAGGAATTATTGAGGCAAAATTTCCAATTGGCAAGAAAAAGAAGTACATTATTTTCTTGACGCTAGAACATTTTTTTCTCAGCATCTCCACGACTCTTTCCGGATTTTCCATTGATTGATTATTCAGGGGAAGAGCAGCTCGTTAGAAATCCCCAAGACTTAGTGAAAATTGAAGTGTAAAATTTTCAACAGTGAGTGAGATGAACGTGCATGTGGAGTCGTTCGTTGCTGATTCGAGAGCATTAATTAATCAGTAGATCAATGGCGTCATCAGTATGGTAGAGGGATTGCAATGGGGTGATTTAAAATGAGGATTGAGTTTGGCCGGGTGGAGCGTCAAATCAGCAAAGTCTTGGACCACTGGATAAATGACGAGTATGAGGATATCCCGTGACCGAGGCCTGCGGTCTTGGGACATCCTCAGCATTCGGCACGTACCATTGGGAAGCCCTTTGCCAGCACCCATAACCTCCGGGACATCACCAACTCAATGCAGCGTACGTCTGCATACAATTGTGATATCCCGTTGGTCACGACAAATTCAATCCTCCAATCATTAATATATCCTCATAAAAATCAATCATCTCACCGAATCTGCAACGACTCGTCGATTCAAAAGTCTTATGCAATAAAAATAATGAACGATTATTAAAACCTGATGGTCTGAAAAACTCATGGACTCCGGACTGAATTATTGAATATTTCACGAAATTTGGAAAAATTAATGAAATCGAAGAGTCGATTTTCCTGTGATTCGAATTTTTCGATGAATTTTATCGAGAAATCGAGTCTTCTGGAATTGAATCAACTTCTTCTGCTCAAATAAATTGACCTAGTTATTCGTGATTTCGCTCAATTATTTAATTAAGAATATTGATTCTTCTGGATTATCATGGAGTATTAAAGCAGAGACTTGAATCGACGAGAGAGGGAGTGAGCAACGACTCTGGGAATTTGGTATTTTCAATATTATTCCGAAGAGATAATAGGGAGTAAAAAAAAAATATAGTGGAAGTACGAGAGAACGGATGACAGGGGGAAGCGCATGACGACTGCATGGGAAATTTTCAGCGAATAAGCTGCGCTCGGGTTTTTGTTTACTTCTTTCTTTTATCAACTGTTTCTGTATCTCTTTTCCTTCTTCATAATACCAGTCACAAAGAACGAATCAACATAATGGTACTCATACAATGATAAATATATATACGATTATGGGTATTGGTGGTGTAAATGTCGTTAGATCGATCCATCCATCGGTTAATCAAACCATTATAATCAATAGTCAACCAAAACGTAATTTCAGAGTGACAAAAACGCAATAACTTTGTTAATTGGTAAACAAGTTATGATACATATACGTGTATATGCACATTGGAATGTTTAAATGTCTGTTGATAAATAAATATTGGTAATTAGTGAACAACTCATCTGTCTTTCGTTAAATAACAATAAAATTGGAGTATAACATAACGATTAAATAAAGAATAAACATTGTCTTGGTATTACATGTGGAGAATTATTGTTACGAACACCGAAACTGAGAGACTCACAAGCAGGAAGAGGAGGGTGTTTTCCTTCTTTTAGAGTTGACTGATCTCACGTTAACATTTCGCATCTGGCAGTCTGCAATGCAAAACACATTGGGAGCTTTTCAACATAACAACCGACGGCCTCTGGTTGACAATAGGGGCATGGGGACAATGTCAATTTTTTTTTTTTCATTTCTCTTTTTCTTTTATTTTTATTTATTTATTTTATTTCTCTTTTTTTCGATTGTTCTCGTTTATCGATTCTCCCTGATATCCTCTCGGTCCCCTCTCCTCCTGAAAACGCTTGACATCGCAGTTAAATTGGTGATATTATTTCTTTGGATGAGCGCAAACTCGGACGCGCGTCTCTGTTTATTATTCTGATGATTACGTGAATCCACGTGTTGAGCCTCTCACCGGCTCTGTCAGCAACTACGGATTAGAATCCACTCTAAATTCGAAACGAATGATTTAAAACCGTTTCATTTGCGGTGAAATGGTTGGATGATGGGGGGTATTGGTCTCCTCACTCGACCCATCCAACGTTCACGTGTCAGTCCTCTCCATCGAGCATCTCCTCACCCATCCCATTTCTTATCTCCCTCGGTTTAAAAAATGATTAATTAATTCGGAGAGAATTGCGGGGGTAATTGGCACGGTGGGCTGGAGACGCGAGAGGCAGATTAGCGGGTCGAATTCTCCCACCGAGAATGCGGTGATTGATTTCTCGTTCGAGCTCCTGGGTCAATATTTTAATTATGACTCTCCTCGCTCACGTGGATATACCGATAACCACTGGAAATTACAGACACACGTGTGCCAGTGAATTTGACCCATTGAGGCTGCTCGATGGATAGGACTGGTGTTGAGCTGAAAAGAATACAATTAATTTCGACAAATAATCGGATCAATTCAGTACCTTCACAATTGACAGCAATTCATTGTCAATACAGTGTTGAACAATTTTTCCTGAATTTTACGGGAGATTATTTTTCACTGTGGAATTCAAATCGCAAAAATTCAGGCAAAATTTTAAAACTGTGGGACAGACACAAATTTACCGATTTACGTGAATTTTCAAGTCAGAATAAATATTCATTGTCAAATTTCCAGGAATTTGAAATTTATCAAGTCAGGGAGAAGAATTCACAGTGAAATATTCCTACAGTTGAAAATTTAACTATCAATTTTTCTTACCCCTGGATGTATTATTATTTTTTCCAAATGAATTTCCCTGCGATAAGCAATTTCACAGATTTGCCCATGACATTGTGTCTGTCCAATGCTAAAATGCCTTGAAAATTCTCTGTAAATGTCGCTGGTACAAAATTCCGTGAAAAATTAAGATCATCATAAGACGATCATGTGAATTTTGTAAAGAAAAATCAATTTTTGTGGAAAAATAAATGGGTCAGGATATAGAGGTCTGCCCCGCACTGATTCCCGGAGGTCTTCCAAAGGCGATGAAAAATGACAGCAAGGAGGAAATTAATTTAACCCATCAAAAACCCCACGGCCCCCCGTCCCCCCTTGAACGATCGTTACCTTTGATCGCGAATTAAAAGCCCCAAAGTCGACATTTCCCCGTTCCCCATCACATCCCGAGTGCAAGCGGGATAGAGTGACGCCATCGCCTATAGAACCGGAAGCCATGGTAAAAACCCTGTCGTCGATGTCGACGGGTTGGTTCGTTAACCTGTCTGTGGCATTTATTGGTAGCCTCCAAAGGAAGACCAAGTATATCAGTATAACGTATCGAAAACTATCCACCTCCCACTCATTCTTTTTTTTTATTCAGTTTGCCAAATCCCTGAGGTCTAATTTATCCGATATGAAAAGCCATTTTACCAGGTTCACGTTTATCGACTCCTCTCCTCCCTCCTCCACCTCCTCCACCTCCTCCACCTCCTCCACCCCCTCCGGTGACTCATTTTTTTCATATATTTATATACTGTATACATTCTTCCTCCTATTTTTTTTTTCAATTTAAATAAAAAAGCGAGAGAGATAAAAAAAAACAACTCCGGGAATTTTTAAGCACGAGGAAAGAATGGCAGACCAAGAGAGCGGGATGAGGGGTACAAGGGGATTGGATATAGGATGGACTCTTCGGTATTCCGAAAAATAATGCCTCCGCCAGGGCTAAAGCTTATAATAAATGTTTGAGAGGCGGCGTTTAGATCCCACGTCCCATACCAGTACCTCTGGCCCTCCCCTCGCCCTTTACCACGGCGATTGGCCCTCTCTATCCCACCCCCCCTTTTTCGTTGGTTCGATTTTGTCCAAATATAACGGTGCGCTGCAGATAGCCCAAGTGAGAGGGATGAGGCTTTTCGGATGGGGCCCGGACTGCAGGGAGATGAGAGAGACGGAAAAGTTGGAATATTGGAAAATGCAGAGTCGGAGCACAAGAGACTCCGAGGCTCGATATGCATATAAACACAATACCTCCCATACCGTTCGAACAGCAGGAGGGAGGAGGGCTTGAGGAGACGAGAGGGCCAGGGAGGGATATACGTCGAATGAGCGAACCCTCTCTAACACACGCGATTCAACGTCGAGTCTACTCGGAATATCCAGCACTCCTCCCCTCCCTCACTCTTCTCCTCATCCTCTCAACCACCACGAAACCACCCACAGCACCACCCACTCACCCCATCTCTCCCCTTTCTCCCTCTCCATCCCCCCCCTCCCCCGACGGTGAATATTTTATATGGAAAGAATGAGACAGAGAAGAGCGGACGAGGCCGGGGCTAATCCGAATCCCCTGGATCCTCTTCCCTCTGTATGTGTGTGCATCATCAGGAAAAAATCGAGTACATATTAGAAGACTTTGGGAGCTTTTTTCGGATGAGCCATTTTTGTTTCTTTCTCTATGAACTACCCGCCAAAAATGAATGTCACAGAGTTTTGTTGGGAGACTTTGCGCCTAATGCCGGAATGACTTTTTTTGGGGGGGGGATTGAGTTTCTGCAGATTTTTAGGCACATCCTTTCCGCCAGATTTGGGATTTATTGGGGGTGAATTCGTTCCGAGAGGTGGATATTCCGGGTTTTTGGGGATTTGAGGGGTCTTTTGATTTTTTGGTGAAGAAATAGATTCGACATGTGGGAATTGGGGTTGTGGGGAAATCTTTGGAGGAAGTTGTCGGGCTATAGGTAAAGCTTTGTTTAACACTTTTTGGATTTTGATAATTGTTGGGTGGTTGGGGTTGTATGTTACTGAGATATGAGACCAATTTCCAATTTTTAATGACAAACTGACGTAGAATCCAACAAATTCGAATTCAACAGGAAAGATGAAACGTTCATTGCTAATTGATTGAAATTTTTAGCACTGACGTTCATTCATTGATAAACTGTCGATATATTCTTTTCGGTGTGGCAAGTGCTAGTTCCACGAATTTTCAAGAAATTCCGAAATTGAAAATGCAATTTCTGGCAGAAATCGGGAAAAGCGTCAGTTCCACGTCAATTATTTCCTAAAATATGCGTTAAAAAATGAGACTAATTTCCGGCAGGGTTGATTTTATATTTTTTATATTCACCTAGTTTGATCTGAAATGAAGGATGGGTGGGGAGGTGGGACTACTGTTGCGACGATCCGGAATTAATTCTTCCCTATAGAGATAATTTACGATTTTTGCGCCAACGAGTGGCGGCAGTTGGAGGTCGATTGATGGATATCTAATTATGCGAGTAAAAATTGCCCGGGGGCTTGGTGAAGGTTGAAATTAAATACCAAAGATTCACGGGGAAAATGTGCCACTGACGTGGCTTCCACTGATGAAATACGTCGTAATTTTCGGTTTTATTTTCTCTCCATCGTCGAGAAAAAGTAAATACCAGGAATGTTCCTCCGACGTTTTGGTTAATGGTCGGGGGAGGATCGATCGGTTATTAAATTGCGGAGGCTATATAGGTCGCCACGACTGGCAACACGCTCTCATGTGCCACACGAAGAATGAGCAGGAAACGTGAATCACCTATTGTCTCGGAAAACTGGACAAACTTTTCACATGATAATGCAGTTGTCAATTTTTTTCATCTTCTGTTTGCCATTCAAACCTGGATGATCATTCCATTTTCGTCGACTCCTTCATCCCCACAGATAAACTCAAAACACAAATCGCGGTTCCTATCCGAGAAAACCCAGTGTGGAAAATTCTTCCTTTGGAATCCTCCCAAAAAATTAGGAGAAATTACACTCACAAATCTGCAAGTACTTGCCAGCAAATTCCACGAGAGAGTTTCTTTCACGTTATTATCATTACTCATTCGATGTAATTGAAAACTTTTTTTAAATGAGTTAAAAATTTTGAATAGACGTGAATTCGGCACCAGAATTTTCCCTGGAAAATTTCTCTCATGTCCTTAAGCTAAAATCGGAAAAAAATTAATGCCCCCTCAATTCCCATCCGCACCATAAAAATTTCCAATTCCATACATAACACAGGACATCCTCTTTGATGAATCGATTCCGGTGAAATCAAAGAAATTTCCGATCGCAGTCTTTTTTTCAAGTACACCAGCAACTAATGGAGGAAAAAAGAGGTCTCATATCAAACGGAATTGAGAATTCTTCCCCTCATAATGCATCCATCATCCCGAATTCCCTCGTCACAAGTAATCTACCCCCTCCGCCCCTCCCACTGGAGAAAAAAAATCTTTAAAAAATTACGAGGCGAAACCCAATCCAAGAGTTGAAAATTTCCCGAAGCATACGCCAGTAATTCTCATCAAACTGACATGAAGTCAGATATACGAATGAAATAATCATAAAAAATCAAGTTTCAAATAAAATTTTCAGAAATTCATGAGATATCCCGAGAAGTCAGACAAAGATTTATATTTGAATTTTCCCCAGAGCATGAATATTCCAGCGATAACGCCACAAATTTCCCTGAAATCATCATTTTCAGGAGGTGGAAAGGAAAATTTCAAGCAGTGGTCTTCGATTCGAAAAAAAATAAAAAAAATAAAAAATAAAATCCCCCCGCCCCCCCAACCCTGGAGCCATTCCTTTCAACGGGAGAAACCCAAGGAAATTTCCGAGAGCCTCTGAAAAAGTATAAAGAAGTGAAATAGACAGGCGGAGTGAAAAACTTTCATCCCCAGAAAGCGTGTCTGGCATCAATATTAAAAAATGAGCATCGATACACGATATAGAATGCGCGTACACCTGTACTACTCAAAGACGAGTGAGAGCTGTGTGGGTTTAGCACGTGTGCCTTGTGTGCGAGTTGGCTGTAACGTACATGTAATACATACGTATAGCTAACGTACTCATGTACCACCGTATGTACTGAGTATGAAAGCACCGAGGAGGGTGGTTCGCGAACCCCCCCAAAGGAGAAAGAGGGTGAAGGGGGGTGGTTGGGGAGATGGAGGAGGGTTGGTGAGGCGATTTCATAGCGACCCAGTGTGCAAGGGTGCAGTGCGCACATGCTATATGCAGCCCATCTGGCTCTCACGCGCCTCCACCCTACGAGAAAACGCCGCAACGAAAATTAATAAAGGTACGATTAATAAAAATTACACATTTTTCATCTATCGACTCCCCCACCCTCCATTCCCACGTGTTTTAGAGTAATTTTCTGATTTTTTGCAATTTTTTTTTTTCTCCTTTGGATGTTTAAAAATATGTGGGAGGCACCTGTATCGAGGTACGACGTGTGAGGGCTTTTTAAAACTACCTCTCGGGCTTTTTATATATCGGTATATATATATATGTATATATATGTATATATTTTTTTAGCTTCGAACGTTTAAAATGAAAAACCACGGAATGAGGAGAATTTCGTGGCGCGGCCGATATTTTTTCGCCCGTCTCCTACCCTCCCCTTTCCACCCGCTGTTGTTGTTTTATTATTTATTTTTTCTTTTTCACTCTTTATATTTTATTGTCTTTTTTTATCAGGTGTAGGGATATATTCTCGCACGTCCTGGATTCTTTGGTGGAGAGAGATGAGTGTGTGGACATTTTCATCTATCGTTTAAACGTTGCACCCACGTAAAAATACACTCCCTTTGTGACGTTACTATCCAGGCGTACGTAAATTGAGGGTGAGGGAATGGGGTGGCTTGGAGGTTGAAAGCGAGAGGGTAGAAAAGAGAGACAGGTGGTGAGGAGTTGAGTGATGGGGTGTGACCACTTTCGGGGGCCGAAAATTGAGTTACTACTGGTGGGCGCGAGAGGGAGAGTGAAACCCCCGAGGGGAAAGTCCTCTTTCGCGGGGCCCTCTTTTCCATCGTCAACCTTTATCGTAAGTACTGACCAAGCATGACTACCAGGACCTACTCCAACGGGTGCATCCGACGAGAATTTACCGGGGGAAGTTCTGGTCTGTAGTTGCACCGTCCATTCCTCATCGCCAATCGATTTTTCCACGGACACAAATTTTTGCCGGGAAAAATTGAAGAAATTCTTGGAAAATTGCTCCTCAAGTTCAGCAGCTAAAGTTGACGTTTCTAACAACCCATTTTATTCCCATTTTTTACTACTCGTGAGTGAAAAATCAATTGGGAAGAATTTATGGATTATTGATGAATTAATTAACTCTTGATTGTCGAAGAGAAATTTTTCAGAAAGATGCGGGAATTCTTGGAGAGTGGGTCGTGAAAATTCAAGCAGCAAAAATTTTTGCTCTTCATTACTGGAAAGTCGATTGGAAAAAATTGGTGGATTATTAATGGAGTAATTAATTAATGAACGCTCGCAAGGAGGTAGATTTTCGAGAATACCGTAGGAACTGTTGAGGAATTAATTGTCAAAGTTGCAGAAAACTTGAAACTTTTTAATTTTTAACGACAACGGTTTGAGTGCACACTACTTTCCATTTTGTTACTGAAATATGTAACTTCATGAAGATTCAACTAAACTTGCGTATATCCTGTCAACGCGCACAAAATAGGATTATTTTCCTGAATTCTTAATATATTGAAAATTTAATTCCATGTATTATTCCATTTTCATAATGGGTTTCAGAGATTTTAGTGAATTCTCAAGAAGACTGAAACTGTGCAGACCGATTCACCGCAAATTAAATCGAAATTCTTAACATTCTGAATTCCAATGCAATGCGGACGGAAAATGCTACCGATTTGTTACAGTAGGTAAAGCACTCTACCGAAGATATCCCAGGAATAATTGGTTCCAAATATATTCGTATAATAAATAAAAATAAACATCAAGAAACACGATAACCGTCAAGATGAAAAAGAAATTCACTATAGCCCCAGGGCCCTGATAACAGATTTCTAGGAGAGGAAATAGGAAAATGAATTCCGTTCACAAACAAAATTTTTCCCTGTGCATCTAGGATTATTAGGAGAGAAAAGTGTTATTTTTTTTCAAATCAAATTTTTCCGTCAACGAAACGTGGATTTTCCCAGTACACAACAATAAAATCGGTAAAACTGAATTTTCTCCGGAAAAATAAATATTTATCGATTAATCCACAAATATAGGAAAAGAACATTGGGAACAGATCGTCATTTCAATCGTCATCAACTTCCGGGTTTAATTACACTTCAATTACCGATCAATTTCCCAGCCTTTTTCCTTGTTTTCATACTGCAATTAATCCGCTATCGAAAATGGAAAGCAAAAGGAAAGAGTAGAAAAAAAAAATTTAATAGCAATTGTGAGAGCGAGGCGCGATAACGGAAAAAATATTCGCCTTGCCAGAGTTTCATTTTCGATTGCTTCGGAGCCCTCTCGAACGCCAGGAGTTGGGGGAGGTAGGTGAAGGGGGTGAATGAGGAAGGGATGGAAATAAAAAAAAAAGGGGCAACGTGACGAAACGCCCTGCGGAAACGGGGAATGAAACCGATGAGAGAAGGCAAGAGCGTTTTCACTCCCTCCGGACCGAGTGAGAGGCAGCGGAAAGGGCAGCAAAGGGCCGAGGGGGAGAAAGGGGGGTTGAAAAAAAATGAGATCGGGAAAATGGCGGGGCGGGACGAATGGATGGTTAAAAATATTGAAGCCCGATAGCCGCGGTTGCACAGGGTTAGAGAAAGCCAGAGGGAAAGGTATAGGATGGACTCGCGTAACTCGACCTCTCTTAACGCTGCCCCCTCCTCCTAACCCCCTCAACCACCCATCCACCCCCTGTTCACCCCAGCACCCAGCGGCCTGCACTCGCCAAAGGCTCTTGCCCAACGTTGGGAAAAAATTTAATTACAAAAAAGTTTTGGCATTCCGTCAGTTTGGTTTAGCCAGTGTTATATCGCCCATAACTACTGCCTACCTGTGGTGATCCACCCCCACCTTCTCACCCCCCACCTTTGGGTGGTTTATATTCGCCGATATTGTTTTAATTCTAATAACAAATATTTCACGGGAATTAATCTTCGCGTGTTGAAGAATTTTTTTACCCGGGGAAATCGTTCTGGGAATTTTATTGCTCTTAAAGATTCAGTGGAATTCCGTTTTTTTTATGGAGAGACAGTGATAAATGATGGAGGAAATTTTGAGGGATTTTTATTGTCGTGAGGGCTTTAAAATTGGAATTTCATGGCATGTTCAGGTACTCAAGTGAATCTTCAATGACAAGAGGAGGTTTTTCTTTTATCTGATTTTAAGTACTAGCAGTTTTGGGGAATTTTTTAAATGCTTGTGGATTTTAAGGATTCGGGATTGAATTCAAGATTGAATACAGATTGGTGGAAAATTATACGTGAATTTGCAAGTTAAAAAACTTGGAATTTTTCGCGTCGATAAAGTGAAACGAAATTTATGTAGAATGCTCCTATGGCGAGTCCGTATGTCTTTCAAATATTCTAGTAATTCGTAATTTTCCGATCCGTATGGCACTAAAGAGCGACGATAATATTGAAAATTTAATGGTATTTTATATTAAACTTTCATGATGAATGGGAAATTCAAGCTTGCATTGAAAAGTCAATAATCATTTAACATAACATAGCCAATTTTCATGAAATTTCGTGAGCACTTTCAACTGAAATTCAAATCAAGCCCGCCCAATTGAAAATTCGTATGCGTGTAATTAAGCCTTCAAGAAATTTCCAAAAGTGCTCTTTGAAATAAAATCATCTCGAAACGATGTCGATTGATTCTCGGAAAAAATCAGTCCTCAATTGAAATGAAGAGACTATGTCCGACCGAAGCCGTAATTTTGCCCAGAATCATTTATTAACAATTTCTCATGGATAAAATTGATTAATGATTGAATTGATTTCCAACTTATCCAATCAACAATTGGAGAACAGAGCGAGATAAAGAAAGCCATAAAGGTGAAGCCTCGGATGTCATTGGCTCCCTCTGAATATTTAAACCCCGCTCTCCTGCCCTCTGACAATATCAGCGGCATTTCAAACGGATAATACCCGCTCTCTGTGCCCCACACTCATCGGAAACATTGCAGTGAGTACACACAGTGTTTTATTCCTCGATTTTAGCATATACACAGCCTGACTGACCACAATATTGCGTATGAATAAACTGCTCGCACTCCATTGCCATCTCTTTGCCGACGAAAATCCGTCCCAAAAAACACCGCAAGCGCGACCGCTTAAAAATAATGAATGAAAAAAAAAAAAAATCCAACTAGTCCGATCATCCATCGATGACTCCAATCCACTTTGTCCCCAAGAGACAAGGAAAAGGGCAAAATCAACGAAAAAACTGATGTATTTTTTAACGAGCAAAGGTAAAGTACGAGATGGAACGAGAAAACGATGAAAAAGTAGTGGCGAAAAAAAGCCGAGACAGCGAGAAAAAGGGATGAAAAAAAAAAGATAGTAGAGAGGAGGCCGAGTGAATGCACCGAGAAGGAAAAAGAGGGTAGGAAACGGGTGACAGGAGGCAGGACGATGGGTAAAGGGCAGAAGGAAGAGGAGAAGTGCTGGGAGGGGAATGCCAGAGGTAGAGTGCAAAGAGAAAAGCGAAAAGGAGGAAAATGTATAGAGAGGAACAGACAGAAAAGGGAGGTAGTGCCTGTAAAGATTGGCGGTCTCTCTGCCCCCCTTCGACGACCAGGTCCACCACCCCACCGTGCAAAAACCCCCTTCGTCGAAGCGTCCACCCACCAACCGACTGAGGACAAAAATCAATATGAACGTGTAGCCATTTCTCTTTAATCTGTCGCGTACCGGCCAGGCATCCCACCGCAAAGCGAGGAAAAAAAAAAATAAATAAAAAGTGATCGGTGATCTACCAAGCCATTTCGACTTGTCCCCGACAATCCACCCTCATACTTCAAATCGCCCTAATCAGATCAAGTTAACTCATCAATTCTTATGAATTCCGATTTAATTACTTCACTAGGACAAATTTTCATCGAGTCTCAATCTTGGAGAATTTTCTTCCATTACCCGTGAATTTTTCACGCATTCTTATAGATAAATAATTGAATTTAAGCTGCTGCAGTTAAACGGGGTCCAGTGAACCCCAGACGAACTTCGTCATTAATTTTCATTTAGAAGGACTAGTATTGGGAGCATATGGCATCTATAAATTTATCATTTCCATTTTATGAGATTGACCGAAATTTGGAAGCTCAAATTGAAAAAAAAAATTTGTTTTTTCGGAGTTGATTGCATGCTCCGTGATTTTTTTTTTGGAAACGATTTTTTTAGTTTCTCTAAATTGTTAAAGAGAGAGAGGAGCTGTAAGATTAATTAGAGGGAATTCGAGAGGGATTGTTCAATTATAGTTTGGCGCGAGATTCAAGGCAATACATCATATAGAAGACAAATGAGATCTGATTTGCTGCGTGGGGTTGAGTTACTACACTGTTGCGCGCTGACTATGATTTTTCGAGGGAAAAAAAAAATGAAAGTTCGATGGAATTCGATATTTTTGAATGGTATAAAAAATTCAATCGCTGGAGTTTTTGGAATTTCAGCTGGAGCATGAATATCCTGTATGAAATTGATTGAATTAAGAATAATATCGGGATAAAAAAATTAATCCATCAAAATTTCTTCGGTTTTTATCAATTTTCGGAAATAATGTAACTGAAATATGAGACTTAACGAAATCCTCGAAAATTTTCATTTGAGTAAAATAAAATTCCGATTATTGTATTGATAATGGAGAATTGTTGTTCTAACTGCTATATATAATTTGAACTTTACATTTACTCATTAAAACCATTGAAACCGTCTCTCTGATTTCATCATTATTCCTCTTCTCTCCTATTTAATTACTCTCCCATTTCATTCCACAAATTCCCATCCAATTAGACATTTATTATTTCAGCCTTAAAAATACCAAGATATCCGATTCTCACCGATTTTTTCCCCGACACCAGTAAATCTTCCCAAATTCCGCGAAAATTCTCTCAAAAAAAATCCCATCACTGAAAGATAAAAAAATCCCGCGAACTCGCGCGACAAAGTGCAACGACGCGACGCAATTACCGATATCTATGCGAAACTCGGAAGAACAAGTGAAGTAATGAGTGATCCAGAAGATTGGTAGGGAATTTAATCACAATTGGGCAATAAACCAGCAAAATCCCGGAAGAAAAAGTTTCCGCGGGAATTGGGCTGATATTCGAAATTAAAAACCCACGGATTGGCGATTTTTTTTTTGCGGCTGCAATTGCGGCCAGTGTTTTAATTTAGGATGGCAAATGGGGAGGTGAGATGGGGAGGCGAGGGGGTGTGATATTGCAGTATCATTGCAAGATTGCTGGTAAATTAAGCGACTGCAGGATAGCCCCAGCTGCGCTATTCAGGCACAAGCTTACCTCGTAGCACGATCGGTTACGCGGACACCGGCTCGCCCTTACTGTATACCCGTTAGTACCTACATATAGATTATTGATTAGGTAATAACTCAAGGACCAGTAGGTGGTAGGGTGAGAGGAGGGGGGTTTGCCTTGCATATTACCACCATAACCTAGACACTCACTATTCCCCGCCCGATCGAGCGACCGCCCCTTGAGTTGACCAGCAATGTACGAGCCAGTGTGGTTACACAGTAGTTATGTTAATTAAAGACCTATTTTGATCGGCAATTAGGCGTGAGGGCCTGGGGGTGGAAAGAAGTGTCCGACTCGAGTCGGACTGTTGATACTGCTTGATGGCAGGTGCGATTAAACCACTTGAGAGTTTCTGCGAATTGGAGGGCACGAGGAGCCCCAGGGTGAGGCGAAATTTCAAAGTTTCAGAAAATTAGTTCATCTGGTGCGAGGATTTCGGGGATTCGTCAATAGCCCGGAGTGACGTTTGACGTGAATTTCAGAATTATGAGGACGGAGGGGTTTTGATATTATGGGTTAACCCAAGGAAATCAGTGAAATTGAAAATTAAATTGATTGGGTGTTTCGTGGTACATCCGCGATTAGGTATGCGGTGGTGAACGTTTTCGTCTTAATTTTCAGGCTCGAATGAAATTTAAATGACAAATTTTTCATGAGATTCTAGGATAAATGAATGAATGAGTTATAAATGAGTTATTAACAATACGAAATAACTTTCTCAGTAATTTAAAGTCTCATTTACAAGCAGAAGTTGGAGCGAGAGCGGATTAATTATTGATGAAGACAACAATAAAACAGCTCGGCCAATCATCCCAACTTTATCTTCCTCGAGTATTAATGAAAAGCACGCGTTTGCGGTGGGACTGACCTGACCTGTTCCGGGTGTTAACAGCAAAGTGGAAATCGATATGTACCGACCCTTGAGAACACACCGCGTCCAACTGAGAGAGTCCTACATCCTAAGATGAACGAGCCACGTTTTCCCCATAAATTCACGAAAGAATGCCTCAACACCGACGTACACCTTAGATCCCTCCCCCAGGTTACACTCCCTCCGTGGAAGGATTGAAGAATCCAAGGACTCGGTTGTTCCTTAAAAACGACTTGAGACACCTCGACAGACTGCGGGTACGACCGAATTGTTCGCCACAATGTCGAGGGTGGACGCAGCTGAGCCATTATTGGAAACTCGTTACATGCTCTACGTTACAAAGGCGACTCCTCTCGATGGAGTGGGTGTTGGAGAGAGATAGAGATGAGTGAGACCTCCACACATTCCCTCCACCCTCTTCACTTCACCTAAATGTAACACACTAGTGTATTTGGTGGACTGGTTTGCCCACTAAATTGCACATGGTAACACACCCCGGGGTTTAGGGGTGGCCTGCCTGAATTTCGTGCACCAGAATGGCCACATAATGAACGTGTCTGAGAGATAAGACTCTCTTGGGTTACCTCAACACTGGATACTACAGTTCAGAATCATCCCTTACGTCATTCAATAATTCCATCACACCATTGAAATTTTAACTGTCTCTTCAAACTTCAGTCATAGTGTCATTTGAATTTTCAATTGTGGGATTATCATTTTCTCTCATGCAAATCACAAAATTTAGGGCTTCAATTGGAACCTATGGAATTAAATAGCGAATTGAATGTGCAATTTGAACTAGATTTTATTGAATTTTTTCTGATATTTGAATGGTAAAACTTGGAAAATTTGATAAACTTTTTGTTACTCAAAATTTGGGACACTTGGATTTCGTGAAAATTAAGGTTTTTTAATGCTGTATTGTTTTAATTGATGTTTAATAAAAATTATTCAAATTAAGACTCCGATTTCGTAATTATTTCCCACTCCCCTCCTCATTCAATTACTCTCCTATATTCATTTGAGGGAATAAAAATAAAAAAGTCACTATGGAAAATTTTCAGAAGTGAGGAATCTAGTTTGAAAATACGGGATCTTTTTCTTTATGCAAGTGGATTCCGAAAAATAATTAATTTAACTGAATTTAGATCAAATCCTTCATAATTTCTTTTATTCAATTTCAAAATTCAACACTTAATTTTTCACGTGCACGATCGTTGGTATTCCAACGACCGATTGAACTTTAGAAGTCGTTATAGAAATAAAATGCAAAATTTTATGGAATGTCATTGAATATTTAAAACGTCCATTAATTTTTAATAACCAAGGCAATCAAATGTTACGTCCATTTTCTCTATAAAAAATTCTATTTTGTTCACTTAAAATTTCTAATATTGCTAACTCGTCGGATCGAATTGAGAAGTCCCCGAAAAATTATTTATCATCCCTATCTATACATATTTGAAGAATAGACTCCCTTAACTACCGAAAAATTGGTTTCATCAAAATTTCAGCAGCAGCCACAAAATATGGATGAAAACATCAAAACTTCATTATGTTTGAATGTTTTTGTTTCCAAATGGAAGCTTTTATTTCGTGAGCCGCGCGTTCTTCCATTATTAATTAACCGGCGCGAATTATAACTGATATTATAACATCCGATAAATAAATAATATCAGATAAATAAAACGGAGAAATAATTTTAGTAAAATGATAATTAAAAAAAAACCACATGATAATTTCCTCCGGAATCCTCACCCTAGACCTAAACACATTTGACCCGATTACCGAAGAAATCTATCGCGAAGAGTACGAGGTCTCCGAACTCGACGGGCGATTGACATTTATTCCCTCAAAATCGATCTATCAAAACACATCGAGAGCTCAGAACACTCGAGTACCTTCGCTCCACTACATTTGACAACTGATTCAACCCCTCCACCCCAGATAATCCGAAATACTCGCTATCACAAAAGGCGATACAGAATTTCTCGTCTCTGAATTCGAATGGGAGATTAATGGAGAGGATGTAATACCCAAAAAAAGAAACACATGTCACTTGAAGATCCGACAATGATTCTCTATAAATAATGGCGACATCACTGGCCCCATAATTGTTAAACCAAATTGTCGATAAGAATGTACGAGTCTGTGGCAACGAGAATCGAGGTAAAATTCGAATATCACGTGAATATTTGAGAATATCCATTGATTCAGACGAAGTAAGCCTGGACGATGGGTGATGCCAGTTAATAAACGACCGGAAGGACCACTTATCGCCGGATCGTCTGGAGTTTGGGGGATGGGAATTCATTGAACCAACCCAAGTCGCTTGAAACGCTGAATCCATTCGATTTTACCCTCTCCCCACAGGGTTTCACTCAACGGAGACCCGCTAATTTGTGGATTTATTCGATTACACTGACTGGATAGGTTAGTATCAAATATTTCAAATGTGCCCGAATAACCGATAACCGTCGACAGAGTAAATCCCGAAGCTCTATTTATTCCCCCCCGCCCACTCAACCGCATTTATAAGACAACTGTCACGAAAAAATCCACCTCAATCAGAGCAATTATCCCCCCGCCCCCTTCACCATCTTCCCCTATTTGCCCCTCCCCCCTCTTTATGCCAACTCGGCTAAAATGCCTCGACAACTCTGGAAATTCGATGAACACGTATCAATTCCTAGAAACATGCGTTTGGAGTTGAGGAGAATTGGATTTTCTATACATGGCAAATGCGACCACAAGCCATCGACTTTCCGAGGAGATTGACGAGTTGAAGATGTTTTAAAATGTCTGGGGGTTCGAGGAACACTCTTTACCCTAAACCTAAAGTCTGATACTCAATTTTCTTCTTTTTCTCACCCATTCGGGTGGTGATATCTCTCTGGTTTTTAACTTGTACACGACTTCATTATCGAGAAATTGATCTTATTAGAAGATTTCCTGGGAAACTTGCCAAATCCTCTTTCGTGTTTTTCCTCGGTTATTTTTCTTTTTTAGTCCTGGGGTGGGGGGGTGGGAGAAGAATTTGACAAGTAAAAACTGGGGAGCACTCATCCAAGTTTATTCATGAAGTTACCACTACGGGCAATAAGAAGGAGCTTGACAAAGTGGTGGAAGATAAGGCAAGTTGGCCGTACCTGGTACGAACAGGTGCATCAAGGCCGGAAGTCGGTGATAGTAAGAGGTAGGAGAAATAGTGGCTGTGGGGTTGAAGGGGAGAATATACCCCCCGCAGCCGTAACAGCTGAATACTTAACAGACGCGACATCAAAGACCTCAAAGTAACGTACCCATTAACTACATTAGTCCGAAGAGCTAATTAGTTTTCCCATGCAACCCGACTACCTGGATATTTTCTACTCCCTTTCCCATCCAATCCCTCCACCGCCTCCTCAATTTATATTCTATGGAAATGTGGAGATGCATTTGGGGGTAGACTGGAGCTGATCGCAGAGAGGTTTTGCCGGGAGGAAACATAAGAGCTGGGAACGGACTGACAGCACGCGAGGCGAAATTTTCCATTCGGGTATATGGGATTTGCACAACTCTCGAACCGTTGATACTTATCGATCAGTTATTTACAACTAATTAGCAAACAGAAAAATAGATTTTTCCCAATGATCCATTTACTTGAGACAAGTATGGATTTTTTAAGAATTTTCTTTCTCCAATCAAATAATTTCCTTTTTTTTTATACCAATTTTCTTTTTTAATACCAATAAACTCTTCCTCTCGATGAGCAGAGATAAAAAAAAAGAGTGCGCGGCAGGTCATTGGCAAATCCCCCTGAATTCAAAATTTCCGAGTCCCCGCGGTAAAATTGACTTGTAAAGCGTGCGACCCTGAAGAAGTGGCATTTCTCCCCGACTTGAGAATCGATTTGATAAATGCTTAGAAGTTAACCGAGCAAGATCTCGGTAAATATTGAGGCTGAGAAGGACCAGGATAGGATGCTCGGGCAAATGAGAATCGCCCACAGGAGGAGCTGAAGGAGAAGAGAGTCCAACACACGAATGAGCACGGTACGAAGTTTAATTAGGTGCGCCTTGGGTATATACATTGGCCTACCCACCCCCGCGCTCGTATACAAACCGATATCCATTGCTGGAGTATTGGCTGGAAAGGAGGGGTTGAGTTGGAAGGGAAAAGAGATGGAATGGGTGAAGGGAATGAAAAGGTCCAGGGCCTGGGGATGGAGAATGGATGTATGGGCTGGTATCTTGCTCTTTCAGTGTGTGGACCAAACAGTCGACCAGCCGAGTGTCGTTTTGCCTGGTCTGAGGGAGGACTTTTGTGCTGGGACGGATTGAAATTTAACGTTGGATAGATTTTGGAGGGGGTGGCGAGGAGGAGGGCGGGGAGAAAACGAAGAGAAGACGAGATTACTCTTCACGGGGACTTCGATACTCGCGGATAACTTTGGGTTAAAGTCTCATTTTGTGCGCGCGGTCTGATTGTCAATCTGGTTTCCCACGACCCTCCCCCACTGGATTTTTATCCTCGTAATGCTGAAATGTTGGGCGGGGAAAATTGGCCGGCGTGCCTTAATGATGCCCTGGGCTATTTACATTGGGATACATTATCTAGATCATCTACATGCCTTGAGCAGATCAGACTAATGAGACGTCAATAAATCAGCTAGTCGCGCTGGGAAGATCACGCTCGGTAGAAAAATCATTATCATTTAGTTATAAATAAATTCTCTGGTAGGTGTTAATGATTGAGTTTGTTGATATTACCATATGAGTTGTGAAACTGTTGGTGATGGGTGTCGATTCCTGATCCCTGGTGATGAATATCCAGCATGGCATCCGGGTCGCCGCCGCCCTCAGAGCAGTTACTCAGGGCTAAAACCAAACCGATAGACACACACCTTGCGTTTTCACTATGTTCAGTATTTTCTCTTCATCATTACCCGTTTTTATTACGGTATTCATTCATTTATTTAATTATTTTTCAATTGCACAATGACAGGTCATTCCTTTTAACTCATGAAAATTCGATTGACGAGTCAGATAAATTAACTCGCTATCTGTTTTTATTCATCTCAGGGTAAAAGCAATGACTTGCCGAGTCAGTGTTAATGCATTTCGATAATCTAATCCGCGAGTGATTAATGAACGAAATTTTGCGAATTATCGTGTCGCGCTATTTCGTGAAGATTGAACTAATTTATTATAGACCACAAATAATACTTTGATGATTAATTCAGTAGCAAGAAATTAAATAAGAATAGAAGAGTGAGAAAACAGAGGTCCAATCGACAAATCAATAAGATTGAAATCATGGAAAATGTGTTAATCGGATGACGGTAAATCATGTATTTTTAACTGAAAAAGCTAGTGTCCAGTTGATAATTTTTTGGATAAAAAAATTATTTGGGGACAGGTTGAGGAACTCAGTGACGGGTACAAAAATAAAGGAGAAAACAGGACGTCAAAACTTTTGGAATGTGGCAACAAGAATGGGACTGGATATCCTACTGAATTAAATGAAAACAATAGGGAAACCAACAAAACCCAGTGTTCAATCGCAGCGAAATATAAACAAGTATCAAGAGCGCGTCAGTGGCAATTTTAAAAGTTCGGTATTCAATTCATATTCGATAACGCGATGTATGGAGCAGTTAATTTACATCACGATGACTCGGTGCATTTGTCTATCCGTTTGGTTTACAAAGTGTCTAGAACCGTCCTTCGTGACACTTTTTGTCGAATAGCAAGCAGAGAATTGACATTCCGTGAATAAAATTGTCGAACTTGAGGATTTTATCAGCCGATGTCCAGTCCTCTAAAGATGTTGTTGGTTTCGCTCATAGAATCTTCAAAGATGACTGTTGTCAGTGTCAAATGTGTTACTGTGTTTGTGGGAGGGAGAAGAACCTCGAGTTGAAAGAGATCAAAATAGTATGAGTCCTACGTATCAATCCTCAAGTATTTTTGAAAAATAATGTAAATCCCGGGAAGAATTGCAAAAGTAGTAAAATTTCCAGTTTCATGGAAAATTCTATAGAATTTACAACTTTTTCTGTTACAATTTTTTACAATTTACAAAAATTATCGGGTCTGAATTGTGACTTATAGAAATTCAATGTGAATGAAATTTTAGCGAAAAGCTCTCATTTATCATTTTGTAAATAAAAGTCTATAAAATTACATTATTATTTCAGACTCCGAAAAACGCTTCAATTTCAATGCCTAGAATGAAAGATGAGCGTAAAGTTCAATTAATTTTCAATCGATCAGAAAAATAATTCAAATTACCTCGAAGATCGAAAATACCCGAGTTTCATAGAAAACTGGAACTTTCAGATTTTCAGAAAACGTGAAGTTTTTCCACTTGAAATTAATTTTCTTCAAATCAGATTGATGCTCATAATATTTTAATATCATGCAGGTCTTTAGTGTTTTTTTATTGAAAAAAAATTGGAGGAATTGCGAGGCCCTGAGCTGACTAATATAATGAAGGACACAGGACCCAGGGGATGGGGGTGGTAGCCGCGAAATGACGAAGGGATTGACGATGAGTCAGAGGCCAAGTCCCTGAAGCGTGATTTCATAGGTTAACCTAAAAAACAACAAAGCCATGTACAGAGTGACTTATCTGGTGGGTGACATACCAGAGTGTCGTCTTGCCGTGTTATCAGCTTGCACCGACAGTGATGTTAAATTGGAGCCGGCTCGATGCCTACCCACCAAGCCACAGCAGGTTGATATTTAAAAAGAAAAAAAAAATCATTGGAGATAGAAACGAGGGGGCTGTGGATATCGGAAGTGAGGACGGGACGAAATCAAAACAAAGAGATGAACCCTTGGTGTTATGCAATTGATTGGAGCCCTCTGCACGCAGTGTCTCGGAAGAGTTCATCCGGGTTTAATGATGACAGTGAGTTTCCGTTGATACCGATGAAGATGATATTCGACAAAACGTCTGAAGGCATTTCGAAGTTGTACTCAGTCCTCTTTTCCCAGTTGATTTACAGTAAAAATGTGGAGGGCTGATGCCCTTGAAGCAACTCATCCGTTAAAATTTCCAACTGATCCGAGTTGGCGGTTACCACCGACGTCGAATCCCAGAGAGATGAGTGTCAGGGAGATGATGTGGGGACCAGTGAAGGCTCGAATATTCCCGAGAAAATGGAACAAGTGGAAGTTGAACCTTTTCTTTGAGTTTAGGAATATCAACTGCGTACAATCCGACTGAATAATTGATCTTGCATACGGCTGGAGACTATGCACATTACTATCTAGCCCCTGTTTCCACCTGAAGACGAATGTTATAGCATCCAGCAATAGCTCTGATGCAAAGGCCTCCCCTCGCCCAGCGACTCCGCTTTGTTGCCCCACCTTCGTCGTCTTTCCACCTTCCTAAGAGGGTGGTTTGCACTGGATGGGCTGAGGGGGTTGGAGGGTGCCGAAGCACAACTTGGCTACAAACTCTTAACCGAGACAAAACAGGGTTCGTATTGATTTTTACGCCAGTCCTGTGCACGTAACGTCCATCGCTGACACAGGGTAGCACCGCAGGTCTAGCTCACGGCGTTACGATATATGTCTGTGTAACGCTTGTCCATAGACTGTGTCACATCAAAGTCAAGACGTATAACATCCAAATGGTTTGAATTATTCAGTCCATTGTTTTCCACTCCACCCTCCGTCCATTATTTTATATCGAGGGAAAGAACGGTGCAAGTCACTCGACTGGACTTGGAGATTGCAATAAATTAAAACTCCAACTCCATGATTGACGAATGACGGCCGAATGATTGACGAATTATTGAATCCTCGCGGGGGTGAAAAAGGGGTAAAAGGACAGAATCGAGTAGCATGGAATTTTATTTCTCGGTAAAAGTAAGAGTTGTCTAGTCCCTGACTTGCTAACTGGTGCATTCGACCTCCTCGGGTCGATCAATACCGGTAGGTGCATACACGCGACACGGGTGGACATAGCTCACTGGTATGTGCACGAGTATCACGAGACACCTGATTATTTGTAAATGAATTTATCACACTGGACAAAGACAATGCCTTATTGAGGAATAACGAGTGAGAATTGTTCATCGTGTGGAGGAAATCCCACGTGCACTGAAGATTCGTGTTACTTGCGGGGACAGGGGAAAAAAAAACTTTTCACTTACGATCGAGTGTAATTTCCTCCGGGGGTCGGGAGGAAGATGGAAAAAAAAATCACGAAAACAATGAACAGCCCGAGGGGGCATTATTGTCTCAGCCCTTCAACTTCTTTACCCTTCACTGTCGTTCCCTCGTACACCAGCCCCCACCGCATTCAGAGGAGCCGACGGTGGGGAACCGGAGAGGGAACCAGAGCTAGAGTTTCGGTGGCCTCTCGGTACTCAACAAAGGATGTGATGACGAAGAAAGGAGGATCATCGAAAATCGAGGGGATAACCTAATTAGGTCGATGCGTTGCTTATTTTCAGCGAAAAAAAAATTGCCAATTCGGGAAAAATTTTCTTTTATCCTCAACGAATTCAATTCCCTTCGTCAATAAATCGTCATTCAACATCTCTGCATTAAAAATTGACATTACAAGTACTTCAATGACATCAAATCCGGCAAATCGCATACGTTCGAACACTGGACGATTCCCTCGACTCGGGGAAATGGGAAAATAAAAATGAAAAAATAAATAATAATAGTAAAAAACGTAATGAGGACACGCAGCAAAGCATGTGCGCCTCGGAGTCCCTCCCCTCACCCCCGGCGAAGGCGCCGGAGTCCATGGTGAGTCGAGACAAGGGTTGGACAGGCTTGAGGATGCAAAGAGACAGAAAATGGGGCCTCAGAAAAAAAAAGAGTGAATACGAGTGATAACTGGGTGAGAGGGGAAAAGCGGAAAAAGACTAGGGGGTTGTTGGGGGGGTGGGTTTGAAAGGGGGAGGTAGGCGGCAAGCCAGAGGCAGCAGCGTGGCAGGCGGCATGGCGATGGCGTCGCTAACGTCGAGGTCGCGCTTGCGTCCTCTTCATAACACCGCATGACCACGATCAATACTGCGTGGCTGTTGTGCTCACGTAGATAAAAGAGGGGCAAAGGGGGCTTCGGAGGGATTTCGGCGATAGAAGGGAGCCGAAGGAGGGTTTCTGGTGTATGAACTCTATATATCTCTCTCTGTTACTCCATCTCCCTTTCTCCTGCCCCCCTCCCACCCCTGAAGGATGTTGAATTCGAAAAGTGTTATTCCGCGCGTCTATCTCTGAATGATATGGAAGGGAACGCCTCACCACGTGGACACCACGTGTGCGCCACATCTCGTTTTCACTTTTGCATATTTTTCGGTTTCTCCGGTTGGATTTATTAATTATTCATGGAATTGCTGGTGGGAATGGGAGGTTCGGTGGAGGACGTTGAGGAGGGTCGGGGACGCGTCCTCGTCATCCGTTTTTGGGTGTTTTGGCTCTTCGGGTGAATGAATTTTTCACTCGAACGATTGAAATGCGAAGTCAGTGCGGAGCATGGGGCACGTTGGGTGTGAGATACCTGGCGTGTTGATTTTTTTTTTTATGATTTGTTTGTTGGGATGTTACTAATGAGGGAAGCGAGGGGTCGGAGTAACTCTCGGCGAAAAATATATTTTGAAAAAAATGTAGAGAACAGGGGATTGTGAGTATTCTTGAAACATTTATGAAACATGTGTTTTATGTGTAATTAAAATTGTGATTGCTCTTTGATTGATTTTATTTTTTTTGTGTTATGAAATGTCAAAAATCAAAACGCGAGAAAATTGACTGTTTTATAATTTTTTTTGAATATCAAGTATCCCGATATCTCCGATTTTTCAAAATATATTTTCAGATGAACTGGGAAAAATAATCACCTGTGCCATATAAATTTATTGAGCAGAAAGTAATTTTTTTTCCTAGTCTATGTTATTTTTAACCGTGGAACAGGGTGGATAGAGACAGTTGGTGAAAAAAAAGAGGGTTACTGTGTTGATTAGTGTATCGTCGGCTGCGGTTATAATAAATAGGTAGAAAAAAAAAACGAGAGGGATGAAACTCACCTGCAATTCTGAGTGCTGACATTCTCTGGAACTCAGGCTCCTGCAACCACTTCCACATACGTCTAAACGTTTCACGTCCACTTTTAAGCTTGGACCATGGCTTTGGATTTCTGAGTAAATCGCTGAGTGTACCCTGACTGCGACACAGTACCCTCTGTGCAAATATAGCCTGTGGTATACTGTAACGCTTCAACTCAGCACTAATTCTCTGTGCCAATTCCTTGGTATTAATCTCCTCAACTTCACCAGCACCATTACCCGCCGAGGACACTGTCTTCATAACAACAGACGTATGCTGAACATGCTGACTATGTGATATCGTTTGCTGTTGTCCTATCGTTTGTTGCTGTTGGTTCTGTGATTGCTGTGATTGCTGTTGCAATTGGGTTTGCATTGGTGGTGGTGATGCAGCTGGTACTGACAACGTTGGTGGTGAATGATGGGAAGGCGCGAAACTCGTCGCCGCGGAAACAGGTGGTGATGGTGGACTGAGTGCAGCAGGACTCTGCTGTAATCTCGGTAAAAATGCTGGTTCATAATGAGGACTCGCCGATTTATGTGGTGAATTTAATCCACTCTGACTGTAAGCACTCTGTGGTGACAACGGACTCGGTTGTAATCCAGCCCCAGGTGACGGATAATTGTGCGGTGGTGACATGCCCATTGGTGGTAATTTATCATACGTATAGGGTGAATTACCAATGCCAATTCCCATATTCCCAAGACCATTGTTCTGCATAACGGCAAAACTACCAGAAACACCGCCAGCCGTGTGACCGGCATAAACAAATTTATCACTCATTGTTGATATCGGTGGCAATGGCTGAAGTGGTGTAAGGGTTGCGTAGGAGGAGCCAGGTGAAAAGCCTGGCGGTGACATCCTCTCGGCAACTGATGTCAGTGTCTGATAAGTTGGCTCCGGTTGCATCGACCTGAAGTCCGTAGCGTCGATCATACTAGCAACTGACACACTTATACCAGAAGTTGGTGATAATTTACCGGGACTCAATAACTCCGAGTCGGCGTCCCTCGAGTCAACGTCAACGTCCTGCGGTGGTACAATCACCGACAGTGACTCCCTAGCGCTTGTTCTATCCGTATGTTCCTGGGAGGGTGACAGATCCTCCGCGGCGGCGAGGTCTCGCTCCTCCTTAACGCCAAGCGCCCCAGCAGCGAGGAGTTCCAAAGGTAGGTTCGCGCACGCGATATCGGGACTTTGTGAGTCTGACGATGACATACCCTCACCACTTTGCTGCTGCTCCTGTCCCCCACTACGATTTCGCTCATCCCCACCTCCACCGTTACCACCCGTTCTGATGTTGGCCTCGTGGTGGTGGTGGTGGTGGTGATGGTGGTGGTGATGGTGTTGGTTATGATGGTGCTGATTATGCCTGCTACCCCTACTGCTCTTTCCACCCCCACTGTGAGTGGCAACATTTGAGCCGCCCCCACGGCCATGCGTACTCACCGCCGTTGGTGAATCGACCGCATCCAACAATTGCTCGCTATGCGACCGATGATGATCGGCTATGTCCCCTATACCTTCCATTTACGCACATCTAGTTTTATTTATACCTTGTTCCTTTATTTTCCTTTTATCCCTCGTCCACCAATCAATCCACCAATGTCTCTCACATCTTACATCATCGTCTCATCATTTCATCACTCTATCATCTATCACCAACCCTCCACCAAGTTCTTTATCACCGGTGGCGCTGTTATCAGGTACCCGCGCGCGCCTGTACCACCGGTTCTATCGAAACAACACCAACCCCCCGGCGTCCTAACCTCGGGCACACGCGTTTCACAAGTTTTTTTTATTACTATAAACACCCAAATAATCACTTATCAGTCCCCTTACTTTCGTGGATATTCCGTATTCCTCGCTTGCCGAAAAACAAAAGCCAATCACTTCACAATAACAAAAACACCACCGGTCTCTTCTCGGTCAACAGCTACTATCGAAATCACTCAGATAACAACACGTATTAATCATAACGTCAACAAAACAGATGCTCTCGTACCAGTTATTCAATACTGAATCATTCCACTGATCGTTTGTTAATAGGACGCGACTCAGGATCGTCGATTCGATTCGATCCTCGATTGTGCACGAGAGTGGCGTCCAACGTGCGCCCATGACATACGCCAAGCGAGTGAGGACACGCACACACACACATACACGCATACACAAACACACGGGGGTTTTTCCTTTTCCTCGTGTGTGTCTGTCTCTCTTTCTCTCTCTCTCCCTCCGTCGGCCCCTCTAGATTTCACGTGTGGTAACGCGACGTTTAGCAACGAGAAAGACAGAGTACTTGCAAGAGGGGCGGCATTAGTACGTACCACAACCAGCGGTTACGACACCCGTGAGCCCCAAGAACCGGACCGTCTCGTCTACTTCCCCTAGCCTTTTCTCACTCTACTCCCCTTAAACACAATTGCCCCCACCAGTTTTGCCCGTGAAACACCTCCTACCCTGGGCTTTTGCACCCCTACAACGGACGTCTGACGCGTGCGGCTGGTCCAGGTGTTCCCCAAGAATTATCGTACCACCTTTTATCCTTTATTTCCAAACTATTTCTTCATGGTTATATCCTTTGGCAACATCACACGGCATTTTGTCTACCTCTCGAGTTATTTCCGGATGCGCTTTGTTGTTTCGATGCGTTTTGTTGCTAGGGGGTGATACCCCTTTCATGTGGTAATTTTTAGTCGTTGAAGGTTGAAACGCAGTTCCTCGAGAGGTACGGAAAGTTTCACCAAAAATCCTCAGGCTTTCCCCTACCAACGGGCATTAACCCCCTCTCCCTCCTCTCTTGACACGGCGCGTCAGTCAGGTTTCTATCGATTTTCCGATACCTCGTGACCGCTGTAGCTCGATGCGCCGATATTCCATGAGTATAAACACGGATCTTATGGCACCTGTGTCACTCAACCACTCACTTTTAATTATTTACGAGTGCAGGCACTGACGATAATTGTCCGAGTCTCACCTACTTTATTTATATATTTTTTTATTCACTATACTCGGTAGTCACTATGTTCTCTATGTCCATTTGGTACACTCAGTTCAATTTGTTCACTAGATTCACTCTGATCCTCGACACTGGTGAATTGACGGCAGAAACGATCGCGACAGGCGACAATCGCGCGCAGGAATCGAACGTCAATGGAGAATCAATGGCCAATTCGATGTCACATCGACCACTCGAACTCGCCGGCCCTCACCACTTCCCGAGGGTTTGTTTTCCCCCTGACGTCATCCCCCCCACTGTCATGGCGGTGTTCTTCGGTAGATTGAAGTTTCGCGGTTACCGAGAGATCGAGAATTCCCAGGGTTTGCCGATGAATTCCCTGGATTTCACCAACTCGCACGAATTCCCGTCAGAGACGTCAATACGTAAATCAATGACAGCCTGGTGGCGCCCACAGCCCTCTGCACTCTAGGGTTTGTATGCAATCTTCACGATTATCCAGTTGCACAAATCTCGAAGAATAATCACTAATCGATAACCAACGATTATCACTCGATATCAGACGCTACCTTCGCCTCAGCATCGCGGGAAAAGAGACTTTTTGTCCGCCGCCAGGTCTTACCTTAACTCACGTATCTGCACGCGCGACGCTTCAATCCCCCCCCTCCCCCTCCCCTTTTTCGTCCAGGAGTCCCCTAACCCGGTGTTTCTCTCCTCTGTGTGCCCTCGTCATACGTGTGTGTACATTGGGGTTGTCTGTACCCCTCACTCTTCCCCCTCGAATACTTTCCACGCTTTGTCTGGGTGCGTTGATGTATCCAACGAGCGCACGCGCTTCGGTTCGAAGTTTTGCCAGCCGCTCGTCCGATATATCGAGTATACTACACGTTTATCGAGATATACCAGAGGGATCGATAATTCGATGATAATTATGGAATGAGTTGGATTTTAATTTTCAACTTGGTGGTGAACGAGTGACTTTTCGGGATTGAAGCCGAGAAGAAAAGCGCATTTCGATGGCACAACGGAGGTTGCGCAAATCTCGAGGGCAGGGGTAGCGATCTTCCTAACGGGGATCTGTAACGAACTCGATACGAAGGGGTCCTCGGGTGGGGATGACGTCGACGCGAGGGGTTGGAATAATACTGGGGTGGTTGCAGGGACGGTGGGGTAATACTGTGCACCCAGGGCTACAATATTTTATCAAATATTCACCCTGAGAGAATTTAGAGAATCCTCAACGCCCAACTGCCAATGTTCGCCTCGTCGATGTAAATGTAGATTTTCCCGTCCATTTTAATTACCTTAAAAATTCTTTCTGAGAGAATTAATTTATAATTTTATAATGGTGATGAAGCGAGGGGCGTGGGGGGCTTCTGAATGATAAACATCGCCATATGTCGATAGATAACGGGAAGTGGTGAATTTTTTGAGGTGGAGTATTTTTTGAGGGAGAAAATTGAAATTCCAAATAATTTCACAGGGCATTTCGTATTGTTCCCACGGCGCTGTGGGGTGGCACGGGGTGGTGGGATAGGGGGGAAGGGTGAGTCGACGATGTAACGTCGATATGGCCGCTCTATACCGGGGCGTCGCGACGCCGAGTGGGGAGGGAGAACAAGTAGGGAATAGGGGAAAGTTCCACATGGAGAAAATAATCGATAGGACCGACCGATATGTATGTACTCGTTGGGCGACTTGGGGTACATGTGGAGGGTGGTGGAGCAGCGGGGAAGCCCCTCTTCCCCGACTAGGGGAAGACTGTGGTGACCGCTTGCGCGTGGTGATGCGCGGGTTACTACGAAAATGTATGTGATCTATGTGAAGAATCGAGGGTGAGACGGAGAATACAACTTGAGGGTTTTCTATGTAGCACATAAGGCCGTCTCTCTGGAGGATGAGGAGAATACTGGACGTTTCGTGCTCACTTCTCAGTCGGAGATTCATCGGCTGTAAAAAGGGTTTACCGGGACATTTTTGGGTTATTGAATGGCCCTGGAATGTTTTTTTTTTCGGTGGGTGCATTCAATGGACGAAGTTCATTGTTCGTTTTTTTTTCGGGAAGAATATTTTTGAGTTGAAGTGGGAAGAGCAGATTTTAGTTTATATTGCGGAATCATCGATTGATCTTGAAATCAAAGGGAGATAACAGCATTTTTGATATGGCCTTTTTTGTAGCCGTTTATGAGCTGCACAAAAAATATCACAATGGAAATTTAATTATCTCCCTTAAATCGGGAGATGTTCCCGAAATTGATGATTTAAATTGACAAGTAGAAAAACTGTTGGAGTCGTTTGACTTTAGCAGACAGCCACGGATTTGGATGGTCATGAGGAAAAAAAAGAAAATTTTAATGGTGTCAGGTTGTCGTGATTATTAAACGCAACGTAAAACCGAGAAGCTCCTCAAGTTTCATTTGCGGAGAGAAGTCGTGAGGAAGCCAAATTAATTTCGACTGGCGCAATACGTTTCTCTTGAGGAAGTAAACAAAGAGTGAGAAACGCGCGGGATCGCCTTTCGATCAGATCGATGGATTTACCAATTTGCGGAACAATCTAATCTCGTGGAGACCTGTCCTTCCTGGCGTCACACACCCTTTACCACTCGCATGCCAGAGTTGTCACTGTGTGTGGTACCAGTTGAGAGTCACAGCTATTCTCCCTTAGCAGGTCGGTTTCCTCCAGAAATCAATATCTATAATTATGCACCAGCACGCGTAAAACGTACCTGCTCACTGGGACAGATCGACGTCGCTCAGGATCGCTGGATTAATCCGATGGGAGTTAATGAGAGTAATGGACCAGAAGAATTATATCGAAGCCTCCATCACCCGAACATGAAGACAACATTTCCATTCCCATCTTCATTCAAATATATTCAAATAATGGAGGATAATTAATATTGAATATTGTGTTACAGATGAGTCGTTTTTTTTGTTGGGTACTGATTTAATTTTCCATGATTCATCACAATGAGTAATTAATTTAATTGAAATCAGAGGAATCATGGCTAAATGTTGAACGCTGAAATGTGGTTTTATAAATAATGGGTATTAATTAATGCAGAATGCTCTGCTATTCAAAAGTCTGGTTTTCTATTTGCGAATTGTAGGTCTCAAACAATTCACTGTCAATTTTAATGGAATATTGGAAAGTTCTAGAAATTAAAAAAAAATCACGAGTTTCAGAGCAAATCACATGAAAAATGTCCCAGAAAACTGGCGAACGAAATTATCGAATAATAATAATAATAATATACAGAAAAAAAAATCAAGTTAATGACCGACTCCAGTCGATCGATCCCGATAATCTCCGATAACTCGATTTTGTCGAGAGTCTCGTTCAGCAACTGGGCCACGGTGATGCCAGATTGGAATTTTATCCGAACCCATGAATGAATCGAGCTATTGCCTGTCGGATCTTTAACAATCCCCCTGAAACAGGAGGTCGAACATATGATCGTGCACATGGTGAGGAGCCATAGGGAGGTCTCCAGTATTTTATTTCTCCTTCGTACATAGGGGGGTCAAAAAAGCATGGTATCTGGTATGGGGTAGCAGAGGGGGCCCATGAGCTCACCTGCCGCCAGGTGTGAGTTTGTGTGCCATCTGCGAGGGACCCGTGCCACCAAACCGTTTCCTCTTTCAGGTATCCAGATCCGCCCGTATGTGTGTGTATATTATGATGTTGTGTTGTTCTTGTAGGTGGATTGGTGGGGGGGACGTTTAGATATTGAAGCCAGGGGATACCACATTGGGGGACCCCCTTGCTCAGTGGTGGACTATCGTATGGGCACGTGACATAATTACGTACACGTCACGGCCAATGGACAGATCCTCAGTTGCTGGGGTAATACCAGTGAAACCCATGTTACCCCCTTCTTGTGAGAGGTTTTCTCATTATCGCATTGTCGATTGCTAATCGGGGGAAGGAGCATTGTTTTTTTAGGTGATTGACGCCGCGTGACGCACATGCGGGTCATTGTAATTCCGTACTCAGGGTTTTGTAACATTTTTTTTATTGGGACTCTTGAATTTTTGGGAACAGTTAGAGATGCAGGGGAAATAATATAGTTACGGAAATTGTAATGGCAATTTATATGGGAAAATCATTTTTTTTTCTTACCGAGAATCCCCGGAAAATTTGTTTGGTCGCAAATGATGGATAATTAGGGTAAATACATTTTAATTATTGAAGGTTGATATTGATCGTTGGGAGTTCGAAGATAGCATGGATTTTTTGGTCTATTCTAAAAATTCTAAAAATGTCATACGGTGTTTACGTGAGTTTTCAGGACGTTGACAATTCAGGAAAATTATTACATGAATATTTTTAACGTTGAAAATCTCGTAGGGTTGGATCACATTGAATTAATAGAATTTGATTAAATTTTTTCCGGATATTTAAAGAGTAATTTCCTGATAGTGTAGGGGATCTAGTCGTATTCTGCGCCGATTGTTATGCTTAGCTCCTCAGAAATTATTCGGGTTTGGTGGTACCATCGATTTGTGTCCAGAATTACTGAAAAGGGAAGAGCTTATATTAACAGGACAGGTATTTCAAAATTATGAAAAGTTTTCTGGAATTTCAATATCAAGCACGAGATCGAGCATTTACACTGAATTAAAAAATCTAATTAAGAATTCCGTTTCATTCGTCCGGAAAATTCCAAGTCGTTATTCCTTTCTGTCTTCCAAATTTAATAAAAATTTATATTTTTAAAATCGTTGTATCGAAATATTATTATGGATTATGAAGTTTCGGCGTTATCATTCATTTATTTTTTCGCGTACTTATCTCTCCGGGATTGACAATGACTTCAACTCGGGTGCACGTGTAATGACACTCTCTGGGTGGTTCCAGAATCCATAACTTCGATCCCTGTATTTGCGCCTGCCATGACGCGTGCTCTACATCATCGACCTTTGAAAGTTAAAGGTTCAGTTACACAGTAAGGCCATTACCTCAATGTGTGATTCACGGAAACTCACGTGCATCGGGGCCCCGTAACCGGAACTTCCCATGAAAATCCAATCAGTCTTCTCACTCTCGGCCAGAGGTGGAAGGAAGTAAGGGCGATGGTAGTGTTGGCGGAGTACTGTCCCGATGTTTTCATCACAATTGCTCCTAAAATTGCATTTTTCCTCCCCAATAAAATTGATACACCCATCAAATTCGGGTCGAATCAATTTTTTTTTAATGCTTCGTTAATTTCCCTCTACTATAATTAATTTCTAAGGACTTACCATCCAACATACCATGGCTGGCTTCCTGGCCTGAGTGTCGCTCGATCCTCCGTCATATTGAAAACCTCCCGCAAATTGTGAAAGCCAGTTTTATACGGAAAAAACTGACAATTGGCGTCTTGATCTTCGTAAAGCGACTTGAAGAAGGCGAATGAGAAAACTTTCATTGCGGACCAATCGTTCGTTGCATCGGTAATCACCACGGGTCGTCCTGAATACGCGTAACTTCAAAAAAAAAAAAAATCGGCATTGGAAATCGGTGCCCATCGGAGAATCACTCGACACAGAAAAAATGTCTCTCTCACTTCTCGGATTAATCTTTGAATATTTGAACTTTGAATATTGAATTATTTTAACTTTATCCGAAAATAAAATAAATTATAATTATAAATAAATTATAATAAAATAGAATGAACCAACCACTTGTTTGATACGAACTCCAAAACCTGAGAAAAATCATTTTTTCGTGTCCGAAAATAAAACTGGAAATTATTACCGCTCTTCAAAAACTTCGAGCTCAACGTCCGCGAGTTTTTCAACCTGTTGAACGTCCTGACAGACGGAGCAGTCCTCGGCGGGGCGGAAAATCCTTTGAAACACATTGGGAGTCCCGACTAGACACTGAGCAAACCGATTAAAAAGAGAACCCAGAGGAGTGGATCGGCTCACCTTCTGATGCTGATGAGCGAGAAAATAATCCCCAGCGAGGTAATAACTGAGGTAGAAGAGAAGCCCCAGACACAGGAGATGCCTGCCAGCCAGTCGAAACTTCCTGGGGGCACAGAGTAATGATGAGGCACGCCAGAGCTTGGTGCACCTGGAGATCAACCCCTGCCCTTGAATTCTTTCGAGAATCACCAGAATATCCTTCCTCGCGGTTTCCACCTGCCTCTGGTGATCCACTCGGTCCGATTTTTCCGTCATGGTTGTGGTGCTGGCTGGAGAGACACTGGAGATCTGATGCTGCGCAAGTAGAACCAAGTGTCTCTCACAGTGGGGAACGAGAAAAGTGCGATATCGACTCGGATAAATTGAAAATTTCATGGATGAGTGAATGAATTCGTAGTTTCACACTTCCGAAATTCTCTGGATCCGATCTGTGTTCCCATGGCTTCGAGAATATGGGAGTCGACTTGCGGAGGAGTTCGATAACAATTTGAATGGGTCAGGGGAATATTTTGGGGGTCCAGGGGAAAAATAAATGCCCCAGGTCTTACAATCGTGATCTGCTCTAGTGGAACGAACCACTTCGTATGGGTGTACATGCGCCTTATCTCCTGGCACAGCTGCCTCTGTTCACTGAACCGATTCACTTCGTAACAGACAATCATCACTCTCCAGTATTTCTCCTCGAATCGCCCTTTAAATCTTGAGTATTCCTCGTCATTAGGGTAAATCTAGCTGAAAGAATTTAATCATTCATGTCAACTTGGAGAAATATTACATCGAAAACTCAAGATTACGCTCCGGTGGTATGCAATATCCCGCGATTCGAGTCTATTGGATTCTAAATGAATTAGGGAATCGATTCGCTTTGAATTCGTAGAATTAAATCAAACGATGCAGATTGTCAATTCGCAGCAACAATTGATTTTGTCGAGAAGAAAAAAAGTACCTCAGCAACGGGTGAAACGAGACTCGAATTCGTTTTCCGTCAGGGTTTAATCAAGGCTCAATCAAGAATTAATTAGTAGAGGGAAGTGAGTCAAATTTTACAATTTTGTTAAATATCGATTGATCTCAAAGACTACTGCTGCGAAGAGGTAAAGTCTAACTAATTGACTTGATCTCTACTCGATTTTTTGGGAAGTATCTCAAATTGTTTAATTATTTTAAAAGCGGATACGGAGGGAAGGCAGAAATATCATTTTAATCCATAAATATTATTTAAATTTTCCCTGATTGTCGTAGCTCGGCATTATCAATTGTCGGTTAGCCAGGTTTCAAAAGGTATTCCATTACGAACCAGCCACGCTGTCCCTCACGTTCTACATCAAGATTTCTCCTTGCTTGACGGATCAAAGTCCACAATCGAAACTCACAGTCATTCGGCATCAGTAAGCCTCCGTTCGTTGCTAACGGCACATTATAATTTTTTTCAACGAACGAGTGGAGGTGGGTTCCAAGATTTGAATAACCAGGAAGATGATCACCGGAGTCTCGAAGGCACTCGGCCACGTCCCCAGGAGCTTCAACAAGTTCGTAAGCTTGAACTCAAGGTAAGAACTTGCTCATCCGTCATTTATGCGCATGAATATCATTTCTGTTGTCATGGATTTTAATTATTACGAAATTGTTCTCAATTTGTCAGTCGGGTAGAGTCCATTCGATTATTTCTCCAATTCGCGTTCCACGATATTGACGATTACGCGGTTTTTATCAATCAAATATTTACGGTGGGTTTTATTGGTGGCAATTTTATTTCAATTTCTCGCATTTATGTTTCAGATGTCTTGCAACACAAGCAGCTGTCAAAGTCAAGGAGAGAGACGCGAAGGCCTCGAAAAAAGAATCTGAGTCCTTCACGATGAATATTTTCAGAGGTGAAGCGCAAGTGAGCCAAGTGTTTCCTTTTCCGAATCCATTGAGTCAGGAACAAACTGATACTCTGAAAATGTTCATCGATCCTATCGAGAAATTCTTCGAAGTTAGTATGAGGATAAAATAAAGAATATTAAGACTATTAATTCGACGGGTCCCCGGGTCATGTAAAAATTCCATTTCGAGAAAAATTATCTTTCTCCGTTTAAAGTTCCTAGATCAGAATAATTTCATATTTTCTTCCCGTCATTAAAGTTTCTATTGTCATCCGCGTGAGATGTATTAAAAATGACTCGAAATAGAAAATATAAAAATGATCCGAATATCGTAAGTTCTGGTCGTAAAATAAAAATTAAAAACAAAAACTTCTACAGGAGGTAAACGACCCAGTGAGAAACGACGAAACCGGAGAGGTTGACGAGACGACGAAACGGGCACTCTGGGACCTGGGGGCTTTCGGTATTCAAGTCCCGGAGGAATTCGGTGGCCTGGGCCTGAACAATACGCAGTACGGGAGGCTCGTGGAAATCGTGGGTAAGCACGATCTGGGAGTGGGTATAATGCTGGGCTCGCACCAGAGTATTGGTTTCAAGGGGATAATGCTGTATGGGACCCCCGCGCAAAAAGCGAAATATCTCCCCAGAGTGACGGGGGGTGAATACGCGGCATTCGCCTTGACGGAGCCGAGCACTGGTTCTGACGCAAGTGCTGTCAAGTGTCGAGCTGTCAAATCGTCAGATGGTTCCCACTACGTCCTAAATGGAAGTAAAATGTGGATATCCAACGGAGGATTCGCCAACATTTTCACAGTGTTCGCCCAGGTGCCGATGAAGGACCCAGTGACAGGGGAGACGAAGGACAAAGTGACAGCCTTCATCGTGGACAGGGGCTTCGGTGGGGTGACGAGCGGTCCCCCTGAGAAGAAAATGGGAATAAACTGTAGTAACACAACTGAAGTCTTCTTCGAGGATGTCAAAATCCCAGCGGAGAACGTTCTCGGGGGCGAAGGCCAAGGCTTCAAGGTTGCTATGAATATTCTTAATAACGGGAGGTTTGGGATGGCAGCTGCTCTCTCCGGGACGATGCAGGCGTGCATCAAGAAATCAGTGGAATTTGCGAATAACAGAGTGCAGTTTGGAAAGAAGTTGAAGGAATTTGGAAGTATTCAGGAGAAAATAGCGAGGATGGCGATGCTCCAGTATGTCGATCAATCCCTGTGCTACATGATCGCAGGGAACATGGACAAAGGGAGTGAAGACTATCACCTGGAGGCTGCCATTTCCAAGGTGTTCGCATCAGAGGCCGCCTGGTGGGTCTGCGACGAGTCCATTCAGATAATGGGTGGCATGGGTTTCATGAAGCAGACGGGATTGGAGAAAGTGCTGAGGGACCTGAGGATCTTCAGGATCTTCGAGGGGGCCAACGATATTTTGAGGCTCTTTGTGGCGTTAACCGGGATACAGTATGGAGGAGCTCATCTCAAGGAGCTCCAAAAGGCATTCAAAAATCCAACAGCTAATCTTGGCCTCATCTTTGAAGAAGTCTCCAAGAGGGCCACCAAGGCGGTGGGCTTGGGCTCCGCTCCAAATTTCTCACACCTGGTGCATCCCAGTCTCCAGGACAGTGCTAACCTCGTGGGAAAGAGCATTGAGAGCTATGGGCAGAGCATTGAAGCTGCACTCATCAAGTATGGGAAGGGAATCGTTGAGGAGCAGTTTGTTTTGAATCGGTTAGCACAGGCTGCCATCGACACCTATACCTCTGCTGTTGTCCTCAGCAGGGCCAGTAAAGCTGCTGATGAAAAATTGCCTACTGCACAGCATGAACTCCTCATGGCCCAGGCCTGGTGTGCTGAGGCTGCCTGCAGGGTTGATGACAACCTCAAGATCATCAAATCTGACTCGTATTTGAAGAATTTCACCAGGTTCAGGGAGATCGCCAAAAATATTTGTGAGGCTGAGGGGGTAGCACAGAATACACCGCTTGGATTCTAGGAAGCTTTACTAATTATTTATGTAAAATTCACACGTTTCGAAAGAAGGAAAATATTTTTTGATGGTAGAAGAGAAGTTTCTAGATTAATATTTTTATTATTACCCCAAGAAGGCATAAGTTTTCTCATTTTTTTGTAAGATCAGGAAACTTTTTATCTATAGGTGAGGAAATTCCATGATCCAATGTTGATAAATGTTTTTTGAGAGGATTTAAATTAGTTGCATATTTTTGATAAATTATTGAGGAATAAAGTAATAAAGTGATTTTTTTGATTCGGAAATCGTCATTATTTTATTGATTTCTTAGTGATTGGAGGAAAATTTGTGGTAATGCAGTCAATGTTTATTAATGGGATTGTTGAAAGGTTTTTGACACTTTTAAATAAATTTGTAAGATATTTTTTGAGAAGATCTATCCTATTTATATATTTTTGATAAATTATGGAGAAGTTGATTAATAAAGTGATTATTCTTGAATTCGATAGTCTTTATTTGTTACTTCTTTCATTGTTTTTCCTCACAGAATAATAAAATAATTGTTTGAACAATTGGGCTGTACATGATCAAAGACGTAAATCTCTTATAACTAGCTACGACTGATACTGAGGGAAAAAGAAACGGTTCCTGATAATTCTTAACTTATACCGCACATTTGAAGGTCAACGATGTTTACTGTTTGCCTCAGAATGTGGTAGAGATTGTTGTCATTTAGAATAGCCATCGCATGCGTAGAACGTTACAAGATCTAGTTCTTTGATCATTCTGTTTATTATTTATACTGACATGGAAGCACACGAAATCTCTATACACTTTTCCACTCTTTCCACCGTTATATCTAGTGTTTATAGATATATTTCGTTAAGAATAAGTGAGGTGAAGAATTATCATGCATTAACGGAGAAAGTAAAGCTTAGTATCGCCTTTCTCCAAAGTATTTTATCGAACACTTGATTGACAAGTGACATGCCGTCTGCAGTTGCTTCTAGTGGGAAACTGAGTCGAAATGTTTTCTTTAATTTTCAAGATGCTAGGAATGATTGTAGCGAATGGAAAATATTCTTCAAACGTTAAATTTGATATTGAAAAATTTTATTCTCACAATTATTCGAATTTGCGGGATGATTACGATTCCTTTGATGTCAAGGTTGAAAATTTTTTTCTGTACGTTTACCCACGATTTTTGCAGATTCTATTTTCAACGTTTTATTTTTTTACTATTGTATTTCATTTAAGCCTTTTTCAAGTGATTAAAATTTTTCGGAGTGTTTCTGACAAAATTGATTCCTTCAGGGGTGTCGATTTTCTGAAGTATTTCTGATAATAAATGAAAAATGCCCAAGGAATCGTAATTTTCCCGGATTTGCCCTCGTAAATTAAAAAAGAACACATCGAACAGTTGGAGGATCTAATTCGGTGGTATTGTCAGACAGCAGATTCTTTGGTGCAAGGATAAAAAAAAATATATTCACGTGCAACTTCGTTGATTGAATTTATCTTCATTTTCAACATGAATTAATCAGGACTGAATAACTTCAATAATTTATTCTTTATCTTTGAGCGATCATGTCTCTTCTCCGAAAAATCAATGGATCTTGATACTCGAATTTTAAAGTGAATGTGTGAGTTGACGACATTAATGAACAATTGCGCGTTTGTTTTACAACGAAAACAGTGAGGAAAGTATAACAGTCTTACTACATGCAGATAAATTCAGAGTTACGAATATTTGACAATATAGCGACAGGTTCCGACGTTTAATTTTCATTTCTGAGAAAAATATAGGAATTTTGGTTTATTGGTTACTCCAGGTGTGCACATCGATTTTTAAGAAAATAATTCAATGGATGATGGGTTTCGTGTTGGCTAGGCTGGGATAATTGATCTGTTTGCAATGAATCCACAACCCTGTTCTCCCTAAATACGAAAATAATCATCTGATGTCTTCAGAAAGCAATTATCAGTGAGTATTATCGAATATATCGATATTCAAAGTTATATCTATTGAAAAAATTACCTTTAAATGGAAAAACTGGAGGATCACTTTGTAAATACAAATGGCAGTTAAATTATAATTTTTCTCATAAGTTAGAGTGTTTTCTTGTCATAATATAATTACGAATTCAGAACTACTCAATACAATGTTAATAATAGTTAATCAGCTTAGTCACTGAATTTATTCTCTCTACTTTCATTTTAAGTAGTTTTTCGTTGCTATTTGTTCACAACGCGTTAAGAATCTTTTTAAAAAGATATTTCAATGATTTCCTGAGGCGACACGCTGCGTCTTCCAAGGCTCTCGAGATATTCAGTCCCTGAACTTTTCACCCTTCATCACAGAAAAATAGAGGAATAACAAAAAATTGATGGGAATCTCACTAATACAGAACTCCATCAGACCTTCAACAAATGTTAAATCCCAAAAACACGAAATTCCAATTACCAAAATGGGGTTTTTATCTTCATTCCATACAAATGTCATTCCATTCGTATTAATCTAGAGTCCATCTCAGTCTGGTTAAATATATTTATATAATATACATATTTTTTTCACTTCACAATGATAGAACCCATCGTTATCACAATTGGAGCGCAAAAAAAAAAATGGGAAAAAGGAGTAATTAATCATCTCGTTACCAGATCGAATGGAGGCATTCGATTGTATTAATCACTACCTGGAGTAACTTGTTTGAGATTTTCTTTCTGCTCGTATAACATTTAACCCTGTGCAATGGAAAGCTCCTTGAACATAGTGCCATTCCAAGCGACAGAGATACAGTAGTGTTGAAGAAGTTGTGTGAGAAGTTCTCTCTCATCCAGCATCTCGATGCGTTCAATCCTCTTCCTCTCGGACTCTGGCAGTGAGTCGTACACCTCCACCATTGTCCAGGCATTAGAACCCTGCCAGCCGCTTATAGTAAAGCTGGAACAATCGATTTTGCATATTTTTCATCTCCAAAGTGCGTGAAGTACATTATATCTTCATATTGATAACTCACCGTCTTTGTTGAGTCTCTAATGATTCACAGTCTTCAACGCCAGCGAGCAAACAGCCTCTGCACCTTAAATTCTGAAGCATAACTTGGCCGAATTTATCGCGCATATTAACTTGTTCGTAATTAACAAAAATACAATTTGGAAATTTTTCGGCGAGCCATTTCAACAGACCAGATGCCGCATTACTATCTACGTAAACAAGTACACACTCGGCGAGAAAAAGGGTTGGAATATTGAATTCAACCTCCGCCTGTACCAATTTATTCGACAACTCTGATATGTGTCGCAGGTCTACCCCGATGAGATGGTAATTAGCAGCATGAAAATCCGTGGTGGAGAATTTTATTTCGCCATCTGCAAATTAGAGCATTACCGTGACCTCTGGCATTTCACCTACACAAACTCAGACTAGCTTAAAAAATTCCCTGGGCCACATCAACCTACCTTCAGTGTTGATTTTGTCAATAAGCTGCTTGTGTTTTTTAATGTGATAGCATTTCTTCGCTGTTATGTTTGGGAAGTCAAGTTCTACAAAATTCTGGGGACTACAGCCCGCATCCCTCAGTCTCCAGTAGAGTGTGTCGAATCCAGCACCGAGATTTATTATCTGCCCTTTGCCCCCGGAATACTGCAAGACACATTAAAATGTTAATGAGCCCTCGCACGCCTAGTTCACTTCCAGTTGCGGCAATTACACGATTCCAATTTTTTTAATTACAATTAAAATTACCTGTGAATTTCCCATACAGCTAATTTAAATTCTAACAGGAAACCTCTTGAATCTGTCGTGTTAAGCGAGATTCATGGTTCAATGAAATGCCACATTCCTCAACTTAGCAATTAAATTAATTCTTCATTCACATCTCATACACCAATCACACTTGCTAGAAAAATTTTGATACCGTGAAAATAAATTGTTATTTTATTGAATTCTCCATAGACTGAAAATTCAGAATAGCGGGTGTTTAAAATTCCATCGAATATCAACTTGTGATTATTTTTCGAGTTCATCCCTGTTATATCAATAGATTTTCATTGATGATCTGTATATTGTGATCCATCTGATAATTTTCATATCCAAAAGGCAATCGAAAAGTCCATGACAATAAAACGTAAGCAAATTTTCATGAACTTGAAAACGATATTCCCACCAAGCAGATTCTTCGCATCCTTCAACTATAATCCCATCATCACCAGCTATCAAAACAATTCCTATCCACTACCTTATACCTTCCCTCAACCTCCAATCCCTCTCATTGAATAAATTCCTACCAACAGCCTCCTTCGCCAAAACCAACGACCAACCCCCGAATTCTCGTGTCCATCTGGAATTCTCCGAGCAATCAATCGACTCAAAAAAAAATATATAAATTCCCACAGCAAGATTCACTCTGGAGAGTAAACGTCATTGATTTTCCATTGACCTATATCTCGTATTCTAGCGAAAAGTGGGTAAAACCGTAGTTGAATTAGGCCAGGGCCCCGACCAGGTCAAGGTTTCCCCAACCCCCTCTCCGTCGCGGAGATCTTCTTTCATCCCCACCGACATCAGCTGGCACCTGCCCACAGCCCTCGCCACTTTCGAGGTTAAGCAGACACCCAATAATTCACCGCCACCCGCAATAATGAAAACAAAAAAAAAAAATAGCAAACTCACCTTCAGGAACTTATCGATGAACACCTCGATGCCTTTAACCCTTGCATAATATCCACGGTTGATTTCAGGAGGTTTTCGCGCGGTTTGCCTTACGAAAAAGTTAATAAAAGGATCCGACCAGTAACCTAGTTGCACAGCGTATCTTTTACACTCACTTGCATCATCATTAGTTGCCTGTGTGGCCTCATCATCGGCCATCTCCTTAATCATGATTTATCTTTACCAATAACGAGTCACAGATCAGTCTAAATCATTTTCATTCACCACATTCACGGGGTTCTTATCAGTCCACAGTTGGGGGTAAATTGTTACGGAGCTGTCACTTACTGCGACTCACAGCACTAGCGGCCATACTGCCGGGTTCTTCAGGGTCGCAACGACAACGTGAAGTCAGTCGCTATTGGGAGTTCGCCGCGCGCGTACTGCGTACAGACGTCCCAGCATAAAGTTTATCCAGTGATTATAAGAGTGGGGGTGACTGTTACAAACGGAAATAATCCGTGGAGGGGACACCCAGGGAAGTAAAAAACTTCTCCTGGACCAGTGTATCCAGGAACCAAGTGAGGGAGAGATGGAAAAGTCGTTTTATCGCTCTCGCACCACCGGAGAAACAAGGACGCCTGGAGGGAGAATTTTCGCCGCGCTTCTGACGTCGTGCTGTCTACAGAGGCCGGTGCAGATGTCCAAAGGGTGAGGGTCTTCTGGGTGTATAAGGTAAGAAATTCCTTCAAATGGTTTATTCCTGCCAATTTTTCCCATTTCACGGGTCAAAGACTTGAGGCATTCAAACAAGGACGCGGAATTGAGATTAGAATTTACGAACTGGAGAAAATTTTTCTCCCGCCAATTTCACTAATGGCTGAATATTTGGCGGTAATCATTGATATTTCTGGGAGGGACGCAATGAGTTGGGTAGATGATTATTTATATTCAATTCGGAAAGAACAAAGATGGGAAATTAATTGATTAGTTTACTCACGAGTAGCATAAATATTTTTCAATCTCCGAAATATCCATTTTTCTCATCTTTCTGTAATCCCCACTGAAATGAAAGAGGCTCTCACAGCCTCGTCGGGCTTGACTTATTAGAAAAATGAATACGATCTCCTAGAATTGCCAAATTAGTGGATGAATATTTTAAATCAATTGGTCCCCTTTCCCGGGGGATTCAATAAATGATTGAGAGAGGTATAATGAAAAAGCTTTCCTCACGAAAGCTGGAGGTTCCAGGTGAATCAAAATACTCTCGAGACTTAATTTGCACGTAATTCTCTTTATTGATTCAATCGTATGTATCTCGCGAATGCATCGTACTCCAATCAACAATCTCATATTCAATTATTATGAATAGTTAACATTATTAAATCGTTGCAAACTTGACGTTATGAATTCAGAACAGAAACGACGAGTGTTCGGTTTGGCAGGCCAAAGCACTCACTAGATTGAAATAAAAATCCTTACATTACATAAATTAATATACCTAGGATGGCCAGGGGAGAGTGGTAATTAAAGCAAGTGCGAAAAATCTCTTACTGAAAAATATTCCGGTATTAGGGTACATAAATAGAAAAAGAAGAAACTGAATGGGCTCTTATCGATTAGTACAAAACAAATGTGCGCTTTGATCTGAGATAGTCAGTCTGAATTTTCTGACAAAATTACTTGAGGTCTGAGTTATTAATTTTCACTCCATCCATCGTTACACACGTGCCCTTTCGATTTGTTTCAATACTCTTTAATTGCTGCGAATTGCTGGGAACTTTCAATTACCCTTTTCCATTCACTGATGCATGTAACGGAGGATTAATCAGTAGTAGTAAATAAAAAACACGAAGAAAAACCACAGACTAGTTGAACACCGCCAAGAAACGACCCATCACAAGACTATATCATTAATATAAACGCTGCGTAAAAAAAACCTTAGAAAATATCGATTATCTCAGTTTGTTCATTGCTCGGTCTCTGGTTTCTTGACTGGTTTTGTAGTCCCTGGCTTTGCTTTCCGCTTCGGTGGCACTGGGGTGTCTCCTGGTGGTGGCGGTGTCTCAGGCACTGATGATTCTGCTTGCAGAGTCTCACCTGCTTTTGATCCTTTCTTCACAACTCTCACTGCCTTCTTCGGTTTCTCTGAAGTCCCTTCTCCTCCCTCCTCTCCCTCTCTCGGTTTTTTCACCACCTTCTTCACAACTTTTTTCGCTGGTTTCTTCACGTCGTCGGCTTCGCTCGACTCTGTCTTCTCCTCGGAGCTTGTTTTCTTCACTAATTTTTTCACAGGCTTCTTCGAGGCTTTCGCCTCCTCACTCTGATCCTGAGACAGTTCCAATTGTGGACTTGTAGGAGGCGTTGCCTCGATTACTGTTGGAGTCGCTGGGGTTGGCAATTTCTCGGGGGTTCCTGATTTTTGGGATGAGTCCAGGGCCTCAGAGGTTTCGGAAACGGGTTCGGGGGATTTTTCGGGAGAGTCTCGGGGTGGGGATGAGTCTTGAAGAGGCTCAGAAGACAGCGGTGGCACCTCCGGTAGTAATTCCTGGGTCAATGACTTTGGAATCGTCGCCTGGGGTTCGGGAAGTGTCTCGAGGGCTTCTTCAGCGACTAGAGCAGACTCAGAAACTTTAGATTCTTCGACGGAGGTAATCTCGAGGGCTTCTCCAGGCTGAAGAGGACAACTTGGAGGCTCTGGTGCAGGTGCAGCCTCAACCACGGGTACAATTGCAATCCCTGGAGCATCTTCATCAGATTTAACATCAGAATCAAATCCTCCTGTGCCATTTGGTTGAGTGGGTACTGCTTCCAGGGATGGTGGGGCCTGCACTGGCACCGCAGGCTCAAGTGTCTCCACAACAGCGGATACAGACTCCTGGACAGGTGCGGAAATTGAAGATATAGCTTCCTCAGTCACTGGTTTGATGTGTTCTGAGACGGACTCTTTAATGTCGGCTTCTAGAACGGATTCGGCTACCTGGATGGGCACTGGGCTCTCAGGCACGTCCTGGGTCTTCTCTGACTCTGAGAGATTCAGAGAAGTCGTGGTTTCGAAGGTCGTAGGGGAGGTGTAACCCAAGGGGATTACCGTTTCTCTTATATCTTCTTTTTTCAATTGCTCTTCATTTTCTGATTTCGGTTTTGGCGGTGGTGGTGCTGTTAATGCTTGGGCTTTCTCTCCAGCCTCTTTGATCGATAGAATTGGGGGTGAAGAGGTCAGGGATAAGATTGGGGGGGAAGCGGTCAGGGGCAAGAGGGGAGGACCTGCAGATATACGGAGAATATCGGGGATGGGGGCCTGCTCAGTCGTCGGAGTCGATGATCCAGTGGAATCTCCTGCAGGGAATTTCGTTGGCTCTTCTTGTTTTTCGGTCGGCTTCAGTTGTTCCGTTGGGGTCGTTTGCTGGGGGTCAAGGGATATAGATGTCGTTTCCTGGGGTAATTTTTTCGGTTCTTCTGGAGCAGTTTCTTCAGCTAGAGCTGCATAAGAGATCATTGTTAATTGAGATGACGGGGTTTTAAGGAGCAGTTCGTGTAGTCTGTTTTGTGAACTCTCATCAAGTTTCGAGATGGTCTGAAGCTTTTGTTAGGTGGGTTTATGTGTTAGGAGCGGTTGCACCATGTGAACAGCGGGGAAGCATGACATCGGGGAAAATCGATTCGTTATCGTGCGCTGTCAGGCAGTTTTTGAAATTCGAAAAATCGATGTGATGGACGAGTGAATATACTTTTATTTCAAATTCGGATTTTTACAAATCCATTTTCGAACGATGAGGAACTGATCAATGAATAGATTTCCGAAAATGTGAAGTCAGTTCTCTGAATTCAGATGAATATTCTGATGATGTGAAATTAAATTCATGTAAATTGTGTATGAGTGCGGACGAGTAATTTGGATTATTTTGATATTTCATTTTTAATATTCGTCAAGCATTGGGTATTAGCGATGAGCGTCGAAATATTTACCCCAGTCAAGCAAAACGACAACACAAGACGTAGCAATGCCATGGCGCCATGGTCTGTTAATTGCTCTCCTCTGCTCCTGTTTCAAACACTCAAACTTAATTAAATGTGTCCACCCGAATAATCGTCCTACGCAAGTGAATTTGAATGGTCAATCTCACTTAGTTACCCGTTATATTCACCAAAAAACTCAAACATGCCATAACAAACAAAAATTTGAAGCATTTGTCTCGAAGTTAATGGCTTGTCAGCACTTCATATTCGATCCAATGATTATCTCTACTTCAATTTCATTCTCTCAGTTTTTATTGGGCTTTCAAATCGTAGGCTTTTCTTCTCAAAATTATTAACAAACTTCTCAGTTCTTCAAGTGCCACTGCACAATTTTGGTCTCCCATTAATTGGTTTATCGGCTTTTTGAATAAATTACGTACCCGCTTTCTTCGCTAGTGGAACTGTAGTCGCAGTGGTAGGAAGCTCTGGGGCTTTTTCGTCATCCACTGGAGGAGTTACTTCCTGAAGAACAACATTTATTATACATATCAAAGAATCATCATATTTTTAACTGAATTTACAGTTGTACATAAAACGTTCTCTTAAAGTACTTCCACAGTGTCTAAATAACACTGAATAATGATGCGCTACTACTCTGAGGTCTGAGGTCTTTATGATATATTCTCTCAGTGATTCAAAATACGTCCCAGCAGCTGTCATTCCATTCTCCGAAAGAGATTTACTCTTTGCTTCTTCGCTATTGAATTATTCCTCAAATTTTGTTTGATCCCTAGAAATGAAAGACATTCGGATAGATTTACTTTTGGTGGAGTTTTCTCCTTCGTCGGTGCAGTATCGATGGTCGTGCATATTTTCTTCCAGATGTTGTCGAAGCTATCGCGTCCCATGTAATCTATTTGCCCCTGTTCCCAGCTGTACTTCCGCATGTGCTCCTCGAGAGCGATTTGCTCCGGACTCCTAGATTCCCCGAGTGTCAGCTGGGCCAGTGCACCCGCGATGCCAGTCTACCGAAATTATTTAAAACCACCAGAATATTATTACTAGTCAAATCGACCCGTGACTCTGTGATTAATTAAAAGTCATTGAAGTGCTCAAACAAAAATGAAAAATGCAGTGCGAGATTCAAGGCTATTCTGGGAGATTCTGATGACATTCACGTAGTTAGTACTTACATCGAGAGTGTCAACATCCCCGGAATGTATCTCTGTGTGCGTTGTCGTGCTTGTGGATATTAGAGAGGATTGGTATTGGAAATGGAATGTGCTATCGTCTATTGATAAGACTCTACTGTCATCAGATTGACCTTTCAATCTGTCAGGTGTGTGGTGAGATGAATCATTTCGACAGAAATCATTATTTTCTCGGTGCTCAGGGAAATCTGTCAATCGGTTGAGGGGATCTTCGTGGCATTGATTCTCGCGATTGTCTTCATGACTGCAATCAGGGCTTCGATATTCGATTGATTGAAAATTGGGTGGTGATGAGTCCTGATGGGGTTGACTATGCGAATTATTTGATTCTTGTTTACACTGAAGATTTTCGTGATGTCTGTGGGTGTTTTGTTCTTCATGAATATGATGATGAGTTTGCATCTGGGGATGATGATGAGAAAATTCATGGGATGGGGATCTGGTGTCAGCCCCCAAATGATCCCCAATTACTCCCAAGTGAACTGGAGATTCATCTTGGTGCCCCTGAGTATTTTCAACAAGTGAATGACCTTGGTAATGACTCTGGTCAGACTCAGAGGGAACGGAAGTGTGATGATGCGTTGGAAACTGGTCTTTATGACCCTCGTAATGATACCCAGGCTGATTTAATTCTTTATCTCGAGTGTAATCGTCCCAGGGGTCTCTGAACTGCGAGAAATCGGGCTCCGCCTCGTCAATTTCGTCGGTCGTTCGGTCAGTCGCGTCGTGGAAGACGTGGTGTCTTGTGTTAATGGGTATTGGGGACATGGGGAGGAGGATATCGTGCCACTGAGCCAAAGTTGTGCTGGCCTATGCAAGCATGTCATGCCAAAACAGAAAAAAATGCACACTAAGTCTATTAGTCACAGAATCGAAACATTCATTAACTCAGAGAAATGTGAAACAAATATAGTAGGAGGACACCTTGAACCCATTAGTCCCAATACACCATTAACTAGTACTGTACTAATTCACGCAGGTCGCATGATGCGCAAAAAATCATAGAATGATCAGCAGTTGGGATTTTCGAGGGAGGTACGAGGGTTCAAAGTACATCCAGCTATTTTGTTTTAGAATTTAAATGGATTTCATCAATCACTTGTAATACATTTCATTTTTCAATCTGTAGAGAATCCAATTCAACTACAAATTCTTCAAATAAAAAAAATGCGATCTTTAATTCACGCAATAAGCGAAAATTCAAGACGAACGTGAAATTGCGTAAAAGCGTGTAATCGGTTTTAATACGAGAAAAATAGTTGATTCCGTGCGTCGATGATTTTGAAATAAAATCAGAAATAATTCGACGACGGTGCGCAGTTTGTTTTTGTATATAAAATATTTTTAGAAAATTGTATAATCCTGCCAATTTGACACCCACCAGAGCGGGACAGTGAATAAGACGTGATAGATAAACATGAATGAAATTCGTCGGGGCGTTTGCAGCGGTGCGAAGAGCCACTAATTGGCGGTTCTAATCGTGAGAAAATCTAGGAGAATCTAGAGAAACTATCGAATATTCTTAATTATCTCTTACCTCGCGGTAACGCGTGTCCCCGTGGTCATTGCTTAGCTTGCGAAATCAGTAAAAGGGTGGTAAGCATTACAATTGTCAGGCCAATTTTGTCAGTACAATGTATCAAATCTTAACTAGGATAAATCATCACTCGATGTAGCTCCACATAAAAAAAAATAATGCTGGTTTCAAAAAAAAAAAAAAAAATCACTTGTCTCCAGAATATTTCAGAATCTGACGTCTGCACATCTTTCAAACACAACTTTTTCGCTCATTTCAATATTTTGATTTTGAAATTTCAATCTATATTTCTCAATTTTCAATTGAAGTTATATTGTAGTTATTTTAGAAGTCAATATCGCGAAAAATTTTTAGTTAAAAATGTATATCACTCCTCCGAAGAATTTCAGTGAAAAATTAAAATGTTCTTTGAGACGAGTGTTTTTTTTTTCTTGATATAAGAATTCTCTTCTCTCTGCGCTGAAAGACGGTAATTGATTTATTCGGGGGGGGGAACTTACCATGACTGGTGATAACTGGCCGTGAACGCTCTCGCAGAAGATGTTCCACCAGAGTTGAAGAAGGGGCTGGAGGTGATGGGTCCCTGGGGTGGGTTGAACCTGGCCGGTCAGGGAGTCGAAGCACTGGAGCCAGGGCTTCGTGCTACCGATGAAGTGGATGATCCTGACATCATCTCCGAACCTTCGTACAAAACAATAGAGAATAGATATCGATGAAGGAACAATTCCCGTGGATGAGGTCAATTGAGGAACGGAATGAACGTTTACTGTTTGTAAGCGGGGAGATAAGAGTAGCTCGCTGTCGAACACATGTTGTAGATGAAGGGCAGGTGCTTGGAAATGTCCTTGTGTGCCCAGTCGCTGAAGTAGGAATTCAGGAGACCCTGGTCACCACCATCAAAGGACCCTTTCGATGCTGCGAACGCTGTTAATGACGCAAATGTCTGTTGGGACGGAGTGAACACAAATACTCCAGAGTTGAAGCAGTCTGGCCAGCCTACGTCGGGAGCTGCTGACAGCTCCTCACGTTCGAATAGCTCGTCACAATTCCTCACCACCTGAATTCCACACAGCGAGAAAATATTTCTAGTATCCAGTAAAAATTCTCTTGAAGATATTTACAACCCTTTTGCAATATTGAGAAACATTTTTCCCTGTGCGACTGCAAATCAATTACCAAAGTGTCAGCATCGACAAAGACACATCTCTCGTACTGCGTCAGTCTCCAGCAATGTAACTTCGTGAAAGTGATCCCCAGCTCAGGTCTAGCCAAAAGCGCAAGGTTCGCTTCGTCCCTCGAATCGAGAACATTGACCTCTTGGACCAGATTGAAGACCGCTGACAATTTTTCCCTGAAAAAAAAAAATCACCGATGGATGAATCCAAGGCCCTGAATATTCATTGGCAAGTTGACTGCACACGCGTGAGCTAATCGCGGTTTAAGGTCAAGTGCACTTTCGCTGTTGGCTAATGCTCTTGGCAGCCCCTGCTTCGCGCACTGGCGAAGTACTTTGAAATTTTTACGCACAACTGATATTAGAGAAATTTTATATATATCTGAATGGATTTGCGTTTAGACTCGAGAAAAAAATACGGAATTTTCTATAAAATAATTTTTATAGAATTTTATCTGAGGAAAAATCCGTGAAATTTAAATTGGTCCTGAGAATTCCGGAATTTGTATCAATACCTCATGGATCCAGTGACACCAGGAGTGACGAGTACCGCCAGATCATGTTTGGTGCCCACACGTTTCAGCGAATGCGCTAAGACAAGTGCTCCAAGAGAGTACGAGTCATTGGTGGCCAATGTGACCCATGCAAACCCTGAAATCATAGATGAATCATAAAAAGCGCTCCAAAAAGCAAATAAAATTATCAAATTGCAAAGAAAACTGGAACTCTTAAAAAAATTGTTCACTTCATGCGACCAGAATGGTACCACTGAAATTTCATCACAACGTAAACAATTTTCCTATTTGTTTAAAAATTCAGGACGTGTTTTCCCTGCAGTATAGAATTTTTTTCAACCTCCAGCTTTCTTAACCCCGCATCTTCACTTAAATTAAAAATCTGCATGAAAAATCTAATAAATTCGAGTGTCAATGTCCCGGTATATTTGCGCCACTGTCCAGATAACACTGAGTTCAGCGTTCCCCACGACTATCGAGTCATTATATAATTTGACTTCCTAAAGAAAAAAAAAATCACTCAATGGCTCCTAATCGATTCATATCTCTAATTCTAAATATATCACGTCTAACCGTCTGACGTTGCAAAAACTTGTGTTTTCTCTGTTACATCAGTCAGTTCATCGGCGAAAATATTTTCAAACCGTATTAAAACGGAAAATTGAAAATTAGAGAGAGAACAAGAGAATGAGAATATTTTCAAAAGGAGAAAGGGGATGCTGCGGAAGTTGATGTGGCAGAGATCCAATATTTGATATATTTATACATCTCTAGTTAATTCCCCGCCTCCTGGGGATTCATCACCTCGACTTTATCAGCTCGATCCCCTTTAATTCGATTGACTCTTAATTTGTCTGTGGGAATTCGTCATTGCGATTCAATGAGACCCCGCGAAGACAAGTCTCTGCGCTTTTGTTGATCCATTGGAATAATCGCAGGGCAATTGATCGGTTAATCGATACTATGTACCGTCCACTCGAGTGCGTCATTTGAAACTTGACTGTCTTTCAGTCGCAATAAGACACGTGTAAATTAACGTACAATGTGTAGGAGGCTGTCGTATTCTTGGCGGTAGCACAACGTGCATTACTTCAGTTAAAACATTCTTAAACATGTGCTCTCTGATTTTTCGCCACTTGCGATTGAAAAATTGAGTGCACAACATTTTCTTCGAATTTCCTGGGGAACATTCTTGGAATATCCACTCGTCTGTGAAGAATTTTGTCCGTTTTCAAAATGATTGGGATTTTCCCTCGAAATTACCTAATCCTTCATTGGATTGTCGAATTCTTGACCTCCCCTAACTTCAATCATGAGTCTATTCGCGCAAGAAAGTCGACTAGTTTCTCCAAAACTTCCTCTTATCAGCGATAACAGAGTAATCTGCTTATGTGGGACCCACGTGATATGCCCGTGGTCAAAATTGAGGATTAATTCCTCTCGCGAAATGCTTTCACGACTTTGCCAATGGCAGATGCAACTTATTCAATGTCAGAATAAATTTTGCTGTTGATTTTTCTTCGCGCGTGTCTATGATTTATAATCGGAGTGGGTTAATTAGGGGAAAAGGTGGACTTCCAGTTGGAAGAGGAAACTCCGGCAAAGGACAGACCTCCATCGACGAACAATGAGCCAAACTAACGGTTGTCTGCAATAGCTCCGTACGTGAGATTGAATTACAACCGGCGCATGTGATGATAAAAAAACTAGAGCGAGACTCGATTCATCTCCACGACAAAGACCTTGATAAGTTCAGATTAGCGTGGGTCAAATTGGTGGGACGTATATTTAGAATCATGCAGTGCTGAAGGTGTTCCAATTTCGAATGGACAATTCACCCTTTTTCTTTCTTCGTAATTCGTTCCTCCCGTTCTCGCTTCGATTCCTGTGATATTGGATAGCAATCGCAGTTTTTTAAAATTGATTCGCGCGCAAAAAAATGCGAAATTGTGACATTTATGGGACAGTGCGTTTTTGGTCCAGAGTATATCTGGGATATATGATAGATATATTTTCAATTGTGTTCAATTGTCGGTGGAATATTAATGAATTTTCACTGATGTAATTGGAGGCATCGGGAACAGGACAACTGGCTCTTTTATTCTGTCCAGAGAATGGACATATTATGATACCAAGAGGAAACTTGAGATGCCGAATGTCGCGACGACCTGGCGTCGACTCCAAGGGTTTATATTTACGCACAAACCGCTATCCATGGGTACTCTCATAATAGCACTCCAGGATTTGCAAGGCGAACTCGTGCACTTTGTCACCAAGTCAAGTACTTCTTATTGTCAGTTTGCGACTTCCGTTAGGGTGGCTTTTTCATGCGCCAGACGCTTCACTCCCTACCGCACAGTAGAGAATTATTTTAAAATACATCGTTAAAACATTCATTGCTATCTCCATTAAAAAACGCCACTTGACACTTTCCAAAAATTGGTTGAAAATTTGAAAGCACACTGAGCTATCTATAAAAATTTCTCTCACATTCAGAAATATTCTTCGCAAACTCGCTCATTAATTTCATCAACTTGTCATTTTGCGTCGCTTCGCTATTGAATTCCGGAATTCAATAAAATAAAAAAAAAATAAAGTCAAAAAAATTCTGGGTCATCGTCAGGAAAATTCAGGGACATTTTTAAGTGGAGCCATCGATTATTCGAATTGTTGCACAATTCTTTAGTGATGCTGAAAAGGGAGAATTAATCTTGAATAGATTTTGGAATAGAATATTGAATAGGAGAGTTGATTAATCCGGCATTTGCGGACGGGGCATTAGTTACGGATAATCGGCTGAGAGTATTTTATTTGCAACACGTGCCAATTGTTATTTGTCAGTTGTATAAGTTTCATGCAACATATTAACTGTTCATTAATCCACGCACACGTCGACGATGCGGAAAATAATCATCCGGGTAGGATTCACGATTCAATCATACGAAATTTATTTATAAAAAATACCCGAGTTGATTTATCCCGACAAGTCCAGGGTTTAAAATATACCCGGCTCTCGCCTCTTGCAGACGCTCGCTGCGTTTATCTAAAATTAACGTGTAAATTCTTGAAACACACGAGACATAAAAAGCCGTCGAATCCTGCGGTTCAGGCTCTCCACGGAATTCGAATGAGGGGAAAACACCAATAATTTTTTTTACATAATCTCTTCCATTTTTGCCTGAAAGATCTATTAACTGAAAAAAAAAATCCATTGACTCCAATAGCCCTTGACTTATGCGCACGAATTCGCCCATCCGAATGCTAATTCATCCATTCGCGTCAGCGCAAGCGCATTGAATTAATCGCGCAATGAGCGGGAACGCGTGTAAATGAAATCATGAATCATAAAATTCAATTTCGCGTAAACAAGAAGAGATAGAATGAGAAATAAAAAATAGTGACGAAGAATTGTGGGGAGCGGTCTAAAATATTCGGGAGCAAATGCAACTGAGGAATTGTGTTGTGCAGAATCACTTGCGATTTAAGTGAATTCGCTGATCGTTTCAATGATCCCTCTGCATCGTTTATGTCTGAAGGCCATGGAAGACCGGTTACAAGGGGCGGTGTTTCATCAATTCGGGGTTCACGCGTGAATTTTTATCGGAATAATGACAGAAAAGTTTATAGTTATTCATTGACAACTTACCACCCATTGCGGACGGATCGTTCAGTTGTGATTAGCCTTTCTCAATGAACACCCAGCACAAGTCACAATTACAGCAAACTATTTTCTCGATTCGTCAAAACGTGTGTCTCCCGTCGTCGTCGTTATACGAGTGCGTGACTGAATGGAATCAGGGCCCTCCGTTCATCTCAAGATATTTGGCGAGTGCTGATGCTGTAGAAATTTTATTCACCGACTTACTGATAAAATTAACAATAACATCCCTCTATACCAACAGTTGGGTAAAAAAAACACCACATTACTGTCAGCTGATTATTTTTTTACTTCTCTTCTGAAGTCACCGACGGAATTTTTATTATCGACGCTCCGGGGATAAAACAGATTATCTTATTCGATTAATTGAATAATCAATAGGATTTCATTTGGGTGACTTAGCGGAATCATTTTTATATTTAATTTTAACTGGAGATTGTACGGTCTATGGGCGATAACCAGTGATAATGACTCCGAAATGCAACGGAGATATGGGAAAATCGGATTGTATCCAGTCCCCTGTAATTCCGTGAGCTCCCGCTTTTTATTTCGTAATGAATATAATTATCGATGGGGTAGCGATATAATGAGCACTCGGATTCAGTGGCGCGTACCGGGGAGTTGATTCACCGGCATAAAACCACCGTAAAAAGAACACCGCGAAAATAACCGAGCGCAAACATGCGCGTGCATCTATAATCCGGGATAATTAATATAATTCTCGATTTATAAGTTGAAGCGGAAAAAAAAAGGAGGATGCCAGGGGCCCCTGACGTTATCGAATCTTCTGCAATGACATTCGGTTTGGGTGCCTCTGGGAAGAGATGTCGGTCATTAAGCGAAGACCCTCTATTAGAATCCCTTCGGCGTTCTGCCTCCAGCCGATTTTTCTCTCTCTCTCTCTCTTTTCCATCTAAAGGGGGTTTTCGAGTGGCGAACGAGTGGCTTGGGGCTTTGTTGATTCAAGGCGATAATGCTAGGCTGCGAGTGGACGATTTTTTTCTCTCGCCCTCTCGTCGAGACAGAGGTAGAACGAGAGAATGAAAAACCAGAGGTGGGTAGGATAAAAAAAAAAACAATTATCGGAAAAAAGTAACGATCATGGGGGATGGAGGAGACCGGCACTCAATAATTATGGATTCTCATTCTTTCGAGATCCTCATGTCTTGTCGATACTAGACTTATAATCAATTTTTTTTTTGCGCCCCACAAGCGGAATGGGTGAAGAAAAAAAATTGCCGGATCGACGGGAGTTGTCCTTAACCTCCCGTGATTTCTCTCGGTGATTTGGGTGAAAAAAATAAAATGATGAAAAAAAAAAAATTTTATCAACTCCCCATATGGTACACTCGAGTCTTTCGAGGTACCTCCTGTTCCCTGGGATTCCCAGATTGAGCGATATGGTCCCTCGCGGGGTACATATATCCCCGAAACTCGTCGAATCGATAGGTTTCCATTGGACTATGGGACACCTCGGATTTAATTGCCACCGGCAGCAGATTAGGCGGGGGAGATAAGGAGGGCCATGAGGAGAGATGTGCTGGAAGGATGAGAATGAGGTGGAGAAGCGTGCGGTATGGGAACGTACTGCGTACACAGAGAAAATATAAAAGTCGATGGTCCTCCGGTGAATCCTTCGGCATTCCCGGATTTTTCGAGTCATTGCTCCACAATATTGTGGGCACCGTATTAGGCCAACGCGAAAAAAATATTTCTTACTCTTAAAAAAAAATTTTCCAGTTATGCAAACCCAAAAAATTTCCCAATACGAGAAAAAATATTTCTTCTCATATTCTGTGAATTTTTCTCAGTGTAACAGAATCGCGGATACACTGCGTTCGGTAATAACGAAATCATCCCAATGCTAATTACGATTTCCTTTTCACAATTTTTTTTTAAATTGTTGAAAGCGTATAAAGAGCTAGTGGAAGATCTCCCGTTGAAATTCACACAGTAACAACGCCTGAAACGGGCGCAGCGTGCGAGTTGACTTTGACGTGCCTCAGGGATCGGTAATATTGTTGCACTTGGCCCCCAACAGCGTTAAACACACCCATATCGTACTTGGTACACCATTCAGCCGTGGAACCACGAATTTATTTGACACTAGTCAGGGGCCCAGACACGTTAAAACTCTAGTTGCAACAACACCCTGGGAAATCGACGGTATCGTCATGGAGAACCCCCTGAAACGCCTCTTATTTTCATAGCAATTGAACAGTGGGGTGATTTTTTCTCTTCATTATTCCTCTCTTATTGATGTTTCTGTGTTGGTGGATTTTATTGTGTAAATCAGAGCCTGCAATAATGATCGTGCGATCTTGTGTTTAGCGAAAAACTTTTTCATTTTAATGAGTAGGCCGTGTCCGTTGATTTCCCACATTTTTTTGCTTTGAAATGGAAATTTGGAATCGTTTCGATTTATGATTCCAATTTTTTTTGGTTAGGGTAACTCAATTAATTGGTTATTGAATATTATAATGGCTGATTTATTCAGTTGCAAGGATTATGTACAGGAAGTTTTTTCTTTTTTTGTAGTAAAAATACTGGTAATAATGAATGAATATCAAGAATTAATTCTGTGCCGTTGTGCAAACTCATATAATTTATTTATTCTCGGTAATATGATTGAGTGGAATTTCAAGTTAATATTTGTTGGCCGATGGAAAACCTGTCGCGTAATTGTTCATCAGTGCAGGTATTAAAAATTGAAGTGAAATGGAATAGGACTTCCTGGACAAATCTCCCCACTTTTCCATCGACAGGTCAGTTTTAGTGTTGTCCTCTGAACAAGGTTCCACGAATGAGAGAAGTGAAGCTGTCACTCGGGAAACAGATGACCAAATTTCAGTATCTCTCTATCTTGTTCAATTCCTTTGATCTACCCCGCAGTGACATATCTCAAATCCGTGATAGATTTATTTCTATAAAAAACCTCCAGACAATTCCATGACGAAAATACCGGTGTTTCCGGAAATTAAAATCAGTTTGTTTTACATGGAGAGAAAAATTTCACTAAAATTACCATCAGAATGATGTTTTTTCTTTTTTTATGTATCATTGTTCTGGCGATAGACATCAGGCGTTGAAGATTGAAAAATCTTGAAAATTGAAAATTTTCGATTTATTCTTTAAAAATTCAGAAATACTGGCCGTTGGCAAAAATGACATTCCAAATTACCGAAATTTACGAAAGGAAAAAAAAATCTTTCGCCATATAAATTTTTTTTGAATTTCCGGAAAAATGATGGAAATAAAAATCCGCCTCCCGATTACGTGACTTGTCCCGCAATTTCTCCTAAACTTTTTCCTCGGTTCGCATAAATGGAGTTCTTGTTCTTGTTTTTCCCCGGCTTTTTCGTGCGAATTATTTTCTGTTTTCAACTTCTCTCCGACTCTGAATAAAATTGAATATTGAGACCAGAATTTTACAATGGGCCGGGTAAGAACTCGTTTTAAAAATGTCTTCATTCGAGTCAGGAGGCTGGAAATTTACAACACTTTAATTCAAAATTTTTTTTTTCTTCTTCCCCCGGAGGTATACAAATAAACCGATAAAAATAAAACTCGAGAACTATATGGTCCTCGAGTGTGTCCAAACGCTGGGCAGACAACCGAAGGAATCTCCTGGTTTTCTCAAAAGGCCCACTTAACGTCTTTATGAGTTTCGGTTGTTAACACGGAGAACAGGTCCATGGGTCTTTCTCATCTAAAACCATATCTGGCCCCGGGTTACAACCTCGGAGCTCTCATTCCTCCGCTGACTCGTCCGTTATCTTCATGATCTCTGGCTTTCGAGTCGGACGTTTTGGGGATAAAAATGTCATTCGGCGAAAGGTTGGAAACCGGAAAAAATCGCTCTTGCTGGGGTGATAGCGGGCCCCTGAGAAAAATTTCTCAGAGGAAGTTCAAGTTTGTTCTGAGATAAACGAAAGTGAACATGATGGGGCGATAATCGAAGCCGCGATTAATACATCAAGAATTTTCAGTCCTATCCGGGGAGAGTAATTAATTACAAACATCGAGGCGAATGCCTCCGCTAGTACCATCGACTCATTTTTATTTTTAATTACATACGCACGTCTCCGGAAGGTCTGATAGCAATCGCCTCAAGTCATTTGTTCGAAATGATTTTTCTGGGAATTGCTCTTGCAATTGCGATTAAGTGCAACCCGTCTCTCCATTTCTTGCCGATCATATTCAGGGAAAACGATTTGTAATTGAGGGCTCGCGCAATTGTGGGAGATATTGCGTGCGTGCGTCAAATTTCGTGTGAACTCGCGTCAGTTTCCTTTCGCTCTAGTGTCGTACGAATTGCTCAAACCGATTATCTCCCCGTTTTTTTCCAAAAACCCGAGAAAAGTCGTTAACAACCGGTGAAATTGATATGTAAATAAGGAAAACGCTCGGTCAGGGGAATTTTTCCTGTTTCACCAGTGCATCCTGCGACGATGGGGCAAGTGAAGCAAAGCGTGAAGAAAACTCAAGTTGCGTTTTTTCCAAGTTGTAGGGAGAGGGGAGAGGGGAAATACAGGAGTGAGGAGAGCGAGGAGCGAGCCGATGCAATCTGAATTATTATCAAAATCCAGGGCCGTGAAGAACATTAATGCGCACTTTTGCCCTTATGATTGCCATTTAGATAGATGGTCTTGCCATTGCAATTAACTGCTTCCATTTGGATTAACATTCGTGGCATTCTTCCCTATCTAAAATAGCGTGTTTCGCGTCTTAGCGGTGAGGAATTAATATCATCGTGATTGCTGTTTCTCTGAATCGACGCGTATTTTACTTTCATTATTTCAATTACCACTATTTCGGGGGATTGAAATTTTAATCATGCAAATATCGCAGATGAGTTACATTTTATTCAACTTCAATGAAAAAGTGCGTAACTCTTTCATAATTTTTATTCAATATTTCTCTCAGTGTGAGGGAAAAGTTTCAGGTGCAAATGGCTCTGTCTGACATATTGAAATTTATGGAGGCAACCAGCATTTTGGTTATCATAATCTCCTCGTAACATTAGCGTCGCTGACTTGGCGTATCGAGCTTACCTTCGCGTGTGAGACATCGTAGCACGCGTGAGACCATCGAGACCTCCCCTGTCGTTACGGAACACCTACTCCAAAGTATCCAACCTGTGCATACACGCAGTCGTCGAGACGCATTCGTGATCTATAACACTCGACAATTTTTCCCACCGTCCATGAAGACTCCGTGACTTCAATGGGAAGAGGTAGTCTTTCAGATCCACCGACCAACCATCAATGAGCCAACCGCTCGCTTTTTCCTAGTTGCACTTTAAATCAATTCAATCGACAATTATCCGGTGGTATTTCCTCTCAAAGCTATAACAATGAAAATTCAATCATTCATTCACTCAATTATTTATTCGGTTTCCCCCGCTCTGATCATTTCACTATAGTCAGTAAAACGAAAAAATATCAAATCAATCACTTCATTGCTTGATGCAACCCTCTTATTTCTGGAAAAATCACCCTTAAAATTCTAGATAAGCGGGAATATTCTCAGGTTAACAAAAATATCTCAAACACGAGGCATTCATCATCGCAGTGCCCTAGGGTTGAATTTTTCCGGGAAAACGGAATAACAGTCAATTAAAATTGTATAATAAATAGTAAATCACGCGGGGGGTAATGAGCCGCTGGCACTTCGGGGTATTGTAGAGTATTTAAAGGTCCATCGATCACTCGATGCAGACACAGTGTGAGATCGTAGACAAACTGGGTGGCGTCTTGCCAAAGTGTCTCTCGACAATTCCGGAAAATTTATCCCTCAATCTCTCTCCCCAAATTTTCGTACTGCTCTTTGTTTAATGTTTAATTATTTTTTTTTCTCTCTTCTCGAGTACGTAAATTTGGGACAGATCTGCGTGCCACTGTCTCGTAAAACTCTCGTCTCAATGCCTATGCGTGTGTAGCTCGTCTGTTATGAGTGGCGATCCGCAACACCGCGGGTGTGCGTTATTATTATCAGCGATGCATAAGAGACCCCGAAGAAGGTGGCAGGTGGGTCCCGCCTTTGGCTTCCACATTGCCCTGGCGCCGGATATGCGTTTTATACCGACTCATGAGGCACAAAAAACAGTTTACTGGATAAGGAGAGAACAGGAGAGAGGGTAACGCGCGGTTTCTCCGCGTCCGGAATAAGATTGATGTGTATTATCTAAATCCCCTGTGAGGGATTATTTTTTTCTTTTCGTTTTCATACATTATAATCGCAAAACACTGGCTTCCGCCGGCTTTCCGAGAAATCTGTGGATTTTTCGTTGCGCAATTTCACGTAATCGAGACACCCAACCTCCTCGTCCCAATGATCCGGCAATTTACCTTGAGGACAAATCGATCAAATCTCTCGTGCCGACATTAAGGAACAACAAAATTGGGGTATTGTTCTGATAATTTTTATTGGCATTATGCAATATTTACTTGGATTTTTTAATTGAAAAAAATTGGGGTAACCTTGGAGGAAGTCGTTTGCCGTTTCTCGAGAATCGTCGATTCTCCTCATGAATTAGGAATTAAATTCAACGAAAAAATTGTAATTTTCAGTAGAATGATGGTTTTTCCATTGTCAGAGTGAATTTCCCAATAGATCAAGAAAACAGGAAAAAAGGAGAAGGCTAACGTTTCATTTATCGTGATTTTTTTTTTGTGTACCCGGTGAGGAGGTGCTACCGGATGAGCAAGTCCTCTGAAGAGCGGCAAGACTCGGCTAATAGGGTCATTGCAGGCAACACTGTTGGCCGCCAGTTATGGGCGTCACTTAGGTTTTTCAAAATCGGTTTTTCCGATAGCTTTGCACGCCCCGGGGCATCATTAGCGCTCAGCGAATAGTGCAGCATATCCAAGAGCGGCCCTTTTCAGTATGCGTCGAGGTCTTTTCATCTCCCCATCGCACTCACGTCTCGTCAACGGCTTGATCGGCATGACGTGCGACAAATCTCTCGGATTTACTTATTTATAAACAAGCTCATCCCGGGGTTATTTATTGCCCCCTTTTTGCCACTCCCACCTCGGGATAACTGTCGAATTAATTCCAACGGTGTCGAGGTGATAATTGATTGGAACGACTTCCACTTCCATCCACCGAATTCCGATAAATAACAGGCATCTAGTATTTTATTCGTCAATTGGTGTTATATCACGCAATTTGTGAAATCCCTTGAAATCCTTCTGAAATTCGAAGTCGTCGCTCGCGCGTCGCGACGCCTTGCTACATCTCAGCTGTTTTTACGACGCTTTGAGTCGCGGGTGTCGTACCGGAATGCGCTAATGAGGACTTGGCTACCGTCACACTTCCCCTCTTTGTCACTCAACCTTCTCCTCCCCTGGCTTTGGCTCATGCTGGGGTATACGTGTGTCTAAGGAGGTTTTTCGAGTGTCAACCGAGCGGCTCTCTGTGCCGCCGACACCCCTCGACAGATGCACTTTCACTCGTTTTTTCAAATAAACATTCTTTTTTTTTTTTCATCACCCTGAGGAAAAAAAAATACGAGTGCTGAAAACTTGAGAGCTGCACCAGGCAAACGCTTGATTTCACTTGAAGTACCGATGTTTGGCCGATTTTTTAAATCGAGTTGGGCATATTCCGCGAGTGGCTCATGGCAAATAATTTTTGGGTGAATAAAATCACTTGTTGGGAAAATATCTTTCCACTCGATATTTACAAGTTGAAGTGAAAAATTCCCTCTCGATCACATTGAACCGCGCAATAAACTCCAGTACCCGAGTTTGACTAGTGAAAATAAGAGTTTTGCATTATGAGGCGTGAAGGAAATAAATAACTAGACTCCGGTGCGTTAACCCGAGTAATAGACGACGAAGAGTCCATAAATGTAGTCGGGAATGGGGAAAGTCCCTAGTTTGTACGAGTGAAGGCATCACCGAGGAGTAATGCCCCATGACAGCCGGTAATGTGTCTGACTCTCCCGCCGAACACTTCGGTTTCACGTTCCAAACGTGTGGAAACAGAACTCCGGACAATGAGACATGACTACTTGAGCTCATTTTACAGGTAACAATCACCACGAGTGGCCTACTTAGAGGCAATTATTCCCAGTAACTTCGGTTTATTACAGCTGATGAATTTGTTTGATAATTGCGGATGATTGCGCCCGCAATTATCGAAAACACCGGCGGAAATTCATTTCTGAATAAATATCTTGGGGAATAATTTCCTAGACTGAGAAGCAATTCTCTTAATTTTTTTTTTCGAGTTTCCGGAGGAAGGAAATCTTTGCTTTTTCGGGAGGAAAAAATAACTGACATAACTCGGGGCCGAGAACCGAGGGGAATTCACCTGCTACGATTCTGATCAACATCCCGAGTTAATTACCGCATGCGGTATAATGCCCAGGGTCAACGGGAATAATCGTCAGTGAATATTAAATGCCCCATTTGTCCCCTTACCGTGAAATTACGAAAAATGTTGATCGCATATTTTATCCATCGCCCTCGTACCTGCTGGCTTTTTAACAGTTCACCCTTTGGTTTATTAAACGACCATCCTCCCTGATTAGATCGAACACTGGGTAACAGTTCTTCGCGCAATTTGCGCTCCCGATGAGTCCCAAATTACCGCCGGTTAACATATATTCTTATTAAATATGGCAACTGTCAACTGATTAAGAAATTATTAGATTTTTATTGATAAAAATTATAACCAACACACACGAAAAGATATATCTCACCGCAAAAATATATTTAAAGATATCACATCGATCCGGATAATGTGACCCCTTTATTTCAAGTATTTTTCAAATCAAACTAGGGCGAAAGCAATAATAAATTATGAATTCCGTTTCCCGGAATGAAAAATAATTGAAAAATAATTGAACATTCCGTTTGGATTAAGTTTCACGTAAAATCCTCAGAACATTCAAGTGAGCCCAAAATTTTCGGGTGGATGAGTACCTGATGTGTACACGAGCGTGTTCTCCAAATAAAAACACTCATGCCGACGACAAAAAACTAGAATAAAATGGTGCGCCCGTGTTGCAAAGCCCGCGCTGCATTTTGCGGTGGGAATCAAGGGTCGAGGAGAAACGCAAAACTCCTGGACAATGCTAACTGCGGTGGTATTATCCAAGGACCACGGTGTGGCCCACCGCCCAGTGTAAGCCAATTTGATGGCTCACCGCCCTGATCCATCCCCGATATACAAACCCCCTGAATGCATTCTCCGAGGTGCCCACGAATAATGGAGACTCCAGAGGCCTCGATGATTATACTCAGGGCTAACCCTTGAGTCTCTCGACGACGGGGGGTTGCTTCGCACCGCGTATTCCGCACTCAGGGGGGCTGAGAACTCACTCAATTTTCAATTCCACTTGAAATTTTCCACCAACCATTTATTTTTTAATCTTTCAAAGGGGTTAAATAATGAATGGCTGCTTTTTTTCATCCCCCGAATTGTTAGAATTATAAATCTCCAATAGCAAGTGAGAATTCCCCCGGAATTTTTATGAATCTTCTAAAACGCGGGGAAAAAAAAATTGCCCGACCATTACGGTTTATTTAAATTCAGGAAAAAAAAATCTTGAATAATTGTAATTGCAAAAAAATATCAGAGCCATGAAATCTTTATTAAACATCATACCATTGAAATTATTTCAGAAGAGGAAATCAAGTTAATTGTCACAACGTTTGAAATGATTCAAGTTAAAAAAAAAAATTGAAAGTGATATTGAAAATATTGAGCACAAGTGAGTGAATTAAGAATTCGTGATGGTGTCAGAATTCTCTCAAATCGCAAAAAAAGTGCAGTCCCATACTTGAAAAATGAACGAAGGGCCCTCAAAGGCTGACAATAGGCACTCGAGCCCCCGGGTCTCACGGGTCCCCGCAGATAGCGATGCGATAAAAAATCAGTTAAGCTCACCGATTTTACACGAAATATTAGGGGAGGATATTTTTTTTTTATTCACGAAGGATTGGATGACAGGATGTGATTGCCTGGACAATTCCACTCTATTTACCACTTCAATTACAAAAATTTATAACCAAGTTTCAAAGTCTTTCAAAATCTCTTATCTTTTTAGACTCAAGCTTGTGATATCGATAATTATCAATGATTTGGGTGCGTTGTTATAAATGCCAGGATAAATTTTGATATGAATTTTTTTTTGGCGCATGCTTAATTGAATAATTCTACCGCTTTATCCCCAATTTTCGGGAGGTTCTCACCAGAGTCTGGAGAGAACTCCAATCTATTGAAGGCACCAACCGGCATTCGATGAGTTGATACGGCACACCCTTGTGCCCCCTTGGACTGATCGTCATGATAGAGGCGGGATCGATTCTATCAGTTTCGCGCTTAATTACGCGTGTTGGGATACAAAAGCCCGCATTGTGGCTTTATTTAGGTGTCCCTGCCATCGTCGAACGTAGGACTACCCTCTTCAGCGCGATAATTGAATTAAATTTCAGGTGATAACAGGTTTCGGTAGCATGCGAGTCTAATTCGCAACAAATTTCTCAATTGCGGGAGTTCAATGGGAATTTTATTAAGACTACTCTATATCGCTCACTTTTTTCTAATTTCCTAGAAATTTTTGCGAATTCAATTTTTTCTTTTAATTATACTATTGTTTTCTTACTTTTTTAATTTTTCAATATTCTCAACAAATACGCCATCTGAATTATAAAAAAAATTTTCCTATTCAAATTTTTGAAAAATTTTTCCAACCTTTCAAAAATTTGGAAAAAATATTCCGATTAGAATTTTTTTCTATCCGGGATATATTGGATAAAAAATAAATATGAGTATATCATATTATAAAATATACTTTTGTCATTATTGAATGGCTCACGACGTTTTCTGGTGGTGGGATAATTTTCATGGGTTGTTCCCACAATTTTCTTTTCTCTTTAAAAGTTTAAAAAAAAAACGCAAGAAAATGTTGCGTCTCCTCCGTACGTTCATACCTCCATGAATAAAATCCAAATTATTCACTCAGTGGATGGGGAAAAATTGAGAGAAGTGTCTGGAGGTATCCTCACCACAGGTCCTAGACCAGTGATCAAGACGACATGTCTTCCCGCTGGGAATCCGCTAGTGCAGTATCTCGCCTCTGCCATCCCCTCAAAAAGAAAATCCAAAGAAAATGAAAAGCCACGGCTCCAGCGTATGCCCCCCTCGATACGAAAACCACTCAGTCCCCCGATATAAAAAAAATACCGGTATTTTTCCCACAGTTAATAAAGCTATTAAGTTCGTTATCTGCTTTCGACCTGAAAACTCATCCGACGAGGCTTGAACCCAACTAGTATAAATTCAAGTTGTCGCTGGGGTTATCTACTCTGACATCAGTTTGTAGTGCGAACAGTGGGTCCTGTGGCTTTTGGGTCGACAGGTCTTTGGCCCAGGGTAGTGAATGGTCAGTCCTAGCTGTACCGCCTTCTGCTGGTCGCGTGGCAAATTACCTATGGGTACTCAATTTCCTATATCTCGCCAGCTCAATTCTCATGGGGGTTGGACCAAGTTTCAATCTTATCTGATGAACCTACAGACTATCTACCTCTAACCGATCGCTCGGCGGTACGTCATATTTATTCAATAAAGATGACAATGCTCTTAAAAAAATAATTTAAAAAAATATCTATCTTTAGTATCACAAGATCGCAGACAGAAATCATTCGTAATTTTTTGGGATGGGATTGATCGTCCAGTGTTAATATTACACGAACCAAAAATTTGCATCGAGTATTTTTTATACCTGATGTGAGTGTATATTTAATTGAAAAATAAAATAATGGAAAAATTTCAAGTTTTCCTCAAACTTCTCCGGAAAAATCCCTCATCCGAAAGTTAGAATCAAAATCTAAAAAATTCAGTAAAAATCAGTCACTTGTCAAAACTGATAAATCACCCTCAAAAATCCAAGCATTTCCCTCCCCAAGGAATTTTTCCAGTTCCCAAAAATTCCGGTGAATTTTCCCTCGGCAGTCCTACGGCTGCGCTGTTCCACTTGCATACCCCCAATATGAAAAAGCCGCTGGAGATGACCGAGAGGACTTAGTGGACTAATTGGAGTCTCGTTTTTAGTGCACAAAGTGCGGGGCCAGTTAAAGTGAGCCGTTTCATCGGAGAGAAAACGGGTGGCCTTAAAAATCATGGCATAATCGTTTGTCGTACCCGCGGCGGTGGGAGCCTTTAAAAATATGAGTTAAATAGTATGAGCCAGGGGTGAAGGGGGGGAAATGCAAAAATGAGAAAAGAAAATAAATAAAAAAAAAAGGAGTACGACAGGGAGAGTATAAAGAGCCACTCGTCGGATCCTGTAATCCGGCCATTTGTAAGCCGAGCCGTGAAATGTGTCCCTCTTAAATATCATTAACCAGTGTTGGCACCGGCGCACAGTTTGTACAAACGAGAAGAGGACTCTCATATTGGCAGAGAGGCGACGACAACGTCGGAGACGAGAGCCCATTGCCTTTTGTCATGGGAAAATACCACTCAGAGGGGCAGCGCGAACAAGCGGATAATCGTTTTCAGGACAAAATAGGAAACACGCGTTGGTTATTTGGCCGTCTTTCAATCCAGCCCCCAAGGGAGAGGGCAATACAACCAACACTTTTACCGAAAAATAGAGGAAAAGCGATTAGGAGAAACTATGGCGGCCCCAGGTGCGACATTTTCACAAAACTCCGCTCTTTTTCGGGATCTTGCGACGGGATTTCACTCTTTCGGAAGTTTTTACGGTGGAGGATTGCATTCCTGCCAGGGGATAGCGGCATTTTGCAGGACAAAGATATTTTTCCAGGGAACTACAGGAATTTTTCACGATTCGTGGGAATGAACCCGTTTTACCGCGCTGATACAGTTATTTTTTTGGAGTTTTCCTTTTGGATGAAAGTATTGCAATCGTTGAAATTGAAATTTTCCGCGAAGTTGGAATATGCAATTTTTGAAAGATTAATGAGAAATTTTATTAATGATTTAATGATGAATTGAATTTGAATAGTGATGTGGTTAAGCCACTCTATGTAATTATTCTTCATTAAAAGTAATATTTCTCATTCAAGATTTGTTTCTCGATGGGGCGAACTTAAAAAAGGTGGACGTGCCAAGATTGCGTGCCCCGTGAGCATTCGGCATTAATTGCGTATCGGTTTTTGGCAGGTGGCTACCGTATCTGATGAATATTTCCAATGGGTTCGACTGCACGGGACCTGTAGCATCGCGAAATGAATGAATAATTATAAACTCATAGTCGGTTGCGTTCATCAAATGAAATCTTCATCATCAAAAGTTGAAAATAATGGGAAATTTTCATTTAAAAAAAAACCTGAAATTTATAACACCAATTTACACAAAATTAATTTCCACCGTGTTTCTTTGAAAAATCTCTGAAATTCAAACAATTATTTTTGAAATTGCACTTCTTGCTCATTCCAGAGGTGAAAATTATATTTTTCTCCGTGCAATGAATGTTTAAATGACACTAGTTATTTATCATTCACACATTTTGTCGTTCTTATAGTTGAGTGGATGGGGAAATTATCCCGACGTATGTGTGAATATCGGCGTGAAGATAAATCCATAAATTCGGTGAAGTTTTATTCGTTCGAGTCGAACTCATCGGATTTTTGAGCGTTTTTGACTTGGAAAAAATTTACAGGACCGATAAAATACTTGGACGAGGGGCAGGTAAAAGGGCAGGTGTGTACATGGTCTCGCGATATATCCCTGTGAGGCTTCAACACGCGGTTGTAGACCCCACCACCTCTTAATAGCACTGTACCCTTTATGGGCCACTTTGTACGGGCAATTTGTTCTTAACGAGCGTGCTTCATTCCCGGTGAAGGACGTTACGACGATCCGATATGCAAAACGCCCGCCTCTTTCCATTGAATCTTCAGAACTCCATTTATATCCGATGATACGATAGATTGACACATGCTGTCACGATTTTCTGACGTTTTCCGGGGCTCTCCCACCGGAATTCGCAGATCCTTTGCCTCGAAAATTGAAAGCATGAAAATGGAGGAGGTATTCGCTGAAATTGAAAAATTCGAAATTTTCAAAAAAATATCAGGGGAGCACGAAAATCGAGGAGGTATTCACTGAAATCTGAAAATTCAAAATTTTCAAAAAA
>NW_011887754.1:259906-312540 GCF_000806365.1 Fopius arisanus
AATTTGAAAATTCAAAATTTTCAAAAAAGTATCAGGGGAGCATGAAAATGGAGGAGGTATTCACTGAAATTTGAAAATTCAAAATTTTCAAAAAATTATCAGGGGAGCATGAGAATCAGATCAGAACCATCAGATTTTTTTCAATCGAATAATGCAATTCAAACGAACTCGACGGTTCATGTTTCTATGATTGAAGACTTCCGGAGAGGAAATGCAGCCGTGAAAATCATAAATAAAAACCATGGAATAAAAAATTCACGTGCAAATATACATTTTGCTACAGAAAAATGGAAAAACCCATGCACCACGTATATTGCCATTTCCGTGTGTGGCTTTGTACAATATCCACGGCATATCAACAATGAATCTTGCATAGATCTCACGCCCGTGACCTCTGTAAACGTCGTGAATGCGCGAGTTTATACAAAACCTAACGTTTCACCGACACGGCGAAAGTAATAACCCAAGGTTTGTACACAACCGAGAATGTGTAAACCCACATGGTGACTATATATAATATCCTTATCAGATCACTATTTATTGTGGTTACCGACGCGAAAAATCAGTGAGTATCCACATGAATTAATTGGTAAACTAATTGAGAGATTATATATGGGCTCTTGACCGGTCAAATTATTATTTCTACCGATCATTATTTATTTCAGTGAACTATCAGTTCTATTTCGATTGCTGAAAATTTTTCCACTAAATTTATTTACTTTTATTTTTTCAATGTCTTTAACCTTTTTCCACTCACTTATGCATAAAAAGTTGCCCGAGGTGGTGACGGAGAATAATTAACCCGCCAATAATAATGTATCACGATAACGCGAGGCATGAATTCAGGTCTCGTTACGTATAACCCACAGTCGAATCTCACGCACGAATCACCGAGAGAGTAACTTCTATACCCGTCACATGCCCTCGAACTCGAACAACTCTGAATCGACGGGGAAAAAATCGAGAAAGGGAATTTCTCTTTGTTTACAAATTTTCGCTAAATTTCCCAGATAACAACTCACATCCAATTAACCAAGAAAAATGCAAGACTTTCAAATTTCGTTGAAAATTCAAATGTCAAAAATTATCAGATCTGCCATAATAATTCATTTTGATAAATTTTCTCAATTTTTCATGAATTTTCACCGATTGTGAGGAAAATGCGTTTTTCTTACGGCTTCGAGCTTTCTAATTTCCGATTTTCCGCGAATTTTGTTGTTACCTCTTGGGTCGACGATTTTTTCCAATGAATTTGTCGTCAAAATCCTTTAAATCTTGTATATAACCCTTGGATTTAGCCCTTCAATAATTCGCGAGCACATGACCACGAGAGGACAGGGAAAAAACACTGGTAATAGTGGCGCTATTCACCTGGGACTCGTTGCGGGTCGCGAGCTCGTAAGCTCTCATATTTATACCTCACTGATGCTTGTAAAATTCTTACCTTATGTTTCCGAGCGTATTCCATGGCTGGAAACAAGTCAAAAGGGGTTCTGGAAAAATAAAATAACCAAAGTACGGAGAAAAAAAAATGAGGGGAAAAATTATCCGTTTTATTTTTCAACAAAATTGCCAACACTCAGTGCTTGTGTAATACACTCGATGGTGTATGTCGACGTATAATGCACACGGTGTAACATAATTTTCGGTGTCTCGTCCAGCAGTTGCGGTAGTAACACGTGTTCGTACCCGTGAAAGAAGTCAATGTGTGCAGACGCGGTGAGCGCATACGAGAAACTCGAAAACTCCAGGTCCGCAACTTCTCCGTTGGTCCGAGTAACGGTAAGAAGACAGGGCCTAGTGATTTAATTACACGCTTTACCTCAGAAATTCACTGACTCCTTCATGTTCGAGGAGTACCTCCTATCTCCGGCGGACATATGTTTTAATTGTCCGCGATACACATTCCCATGCTCGAGAAAAAATACTAAAATATTTTATGCGAAATCGCGGCTCAAGTTCCGGTGATCTACCAGCGAAATTCGCTACAATTAAAAATATTTTAATTCCACTGGGGGAAAAAAAAAAAAATCAGATATATCTTAAATATAACTCGGGTACAGAATTTTCGCCGGAAATATATTCGGACATTATTCAGGTATATCTTGGGATGTAGGATTTCCCGCGCAGGGAAATGCCGTAAAAATTAATTTTAAAATGTTTTCACCTGGGTGTCCTCTTCTGGAGGTTCGCGATGTGGCTGCGGAAGGATGTCGGCGTCGGTTGGGCGACGCTGCGGTGCCAGTGCAGCCACATTAATACCGCGTGCGTGCCCTGCAGCAATTTCACCGCGCGACGCTCACTACTCCCTGCACTAAGATTTACCATTTGGCTGAGATTTAATACCCTGAGGAAACGGGCATAGTTGTTCACCTCCTCGAGGAACAAAACCCACGGTACGCGAGACACCAGCCTCGAACCGATAAAAAACCAACTTTGTTATTCCATTCTGTTCACACGAAAACGCAAAGACACTTCTCACATCTTCTGGTTAAAATTTCCGGGATACTCCGAAAATATATAAATACGCAAATCGAACGCATCGAACGTAATATGAACTCATTTCAAATATGAAATTCTATCGTATTCATCTTATGGGAGAAATTATTTGCGAATACGCCAGGGATTTATAAAAAATTTTCATCTCATTGAATTTTTAATTTTCCTGTTAATTACAAATTCAATGCAATCTCATACTAAATATTCTCATTTTTACTGAAGCATTTACGTAAATCATAGAAAAATGAAATTCCATTGAATTTTCTATTTCTCCACCTGCGGTTAAAACCAGAATTTATAGCCTCCGACATCCCCAAGGATTTTTTTTCTCCCGATGAAAATTTCCAATCCAAGTCAATTATTGGAACCCGAAAGAAAAAATATCTCCTGAAAAGCATAAATATTTCCGATGAAAAAGCCTAACGATCTGCCTTTGTTCTCCACAAAAACGATAATTAATCGTAAATCTCGTGCGAATGAGTCGTTACATGAGTGAGATGAGGCCCCTGGCAGTATTAAAAGGGCGAGTTGGCTGTCATGCGTTTAATTACCAATCAGAGACGCTAGGGCTTGATTCTCCTCTCCCCCGCCTAATGTGCCCCATTCCTGGGGGGAGTGAAACGGGGGCCGGAAATTTCCTATACTGTCTTAAAGGATACACTCGCATGCTTCATTATAGTTATGTACAACAGCTGCGCACGCGAAACGACGCGCATAATCATCTAGTTGCGCTGATAGTGCATCTCGGATTTTGTTCGATGACAGGAAGCTCTGCACACTTTTCCGGTTACTTCCGCTCCCCATTCACCCCTTCCCTTCGATTTATTCGTCTCTTCACGGAGAAAATTATTCACTAGGAATTACGAAACAATTCGCGTAATCCGCGGTAATAAATTGCTTTCCAGAAATTTCAAAAGGGATAAGAAGAATTTTTCCATTATTGGGAAAAAATGACGGAACGACGTAATTAATTTTTATGGAACGAATATTTCTTCTGAGTTTTTTTTTTATTTATGAATTATAATATATTAGTATATTATGCAACACGTGCGTAATATATTTTTTGACTCGTGGGAGGTTTGTAACACGAGCCGAAGGCGAGTTTTACAATCCCACGAGTGGAAAAATATATTACGCACGCGTTTCATACAAAATTTTATGTCATTGCGCCCGGAATCCGCGATTTAACCGAGCGAAGCGAGGTTAGAATCGCGTGATTACGGGCACCGATGGCATAATAATATATTTCAGGTGCCCAATTTTTTATATTTGGATCACTAACTTTGAGTTTAAGAGTCTTTAAATAATTCTTTAATTGAGGCATGAGAATCTTTCTACTTGAAAGTTCAGTTTTTGGAAATATTTTGTGCAATGAATAACCATTTGCAAGCGCATTGCAAATGTTTTTTTATATTGCTGTATTGAATTTTTATCTTCGTGTGGAAGCGCAATTTCCATTTTTATTGCGAGCTTCCGTCAATCGAAGGGAATAATGCGCGTATTGCGGCAGAAATTTCTTGAAATTGAAACATACAGTCGGCAATTATATGATAATTCAGACAGTCGGCTTGTTGCATTTAAATGGAATGTTAGGATGTGAGATTATTGAGCGTAAAATTCGTTCATAGAAAAATAATAAATGCTCGTTCCCTCCATTTTTTTTTCATTCCATTCATCTCTGCCCTCTCGTGCCTAGCCAAGTGGCGTTATGAAAAAAACTACGTGATACGAATTATTTCATCAAATAATTATGAACTGTTACTGACTCTGTAATTACCCAGTTTATTATTTGAATTTTTTATCCATTTATTAATTGGTAATTGGAACCGGAAGTTATTGGGGGAATCTGGGGTGGTGTTTATTTTATAAATATGGGGAATGGAGATGCTGGTGTACGCATCGTTTGAACGCTGGACAACGGAATAAAGGCCGTTGCGAACTAGCGGTTTCTCGTCGTGGAGATCTAGATCTTAGATTCCACTGGAAATTAATTGCAGTCTCTCTTTATATAGTTTGTGAATTGTACGCCCGCACATTCAACGATGAGACTTACGGATCGGACTCGGGGATATTGTGCAATCTTCGGAGTTAGTGTTGGAATTGCTGGAAATTCAATCCATGGAAAATTTTTCAGGAAAAACTCCAATCGTACGACAGAAAAGGGAAACCAGGAAAGAGCCAGATCTCACAATTTTCCTGGCGAATTTTCCTGGCGAATTTTCCTACGAATTTCATGGATTCAATATATAGAATAATTAATATTAATTTAAAAATTTTTTTAAACAAATCAACCGGGATAAAATGATAATTCTCCGAGAATTATGAGAAATTTAATATGAAATTGGAAAATCAAGGAAATCAAAGAAATTTTTTACTCATGCGCTTTAAAATGGTGAAATTTTCAGTAAAAGCTCATTTTTCCTGCCTAAATATTGACCAGTATCACTGTCTTGAAAATTGGTACTGAATTTTCCTTTTTTTTTTTCTAGAGTGCGTCGCGATTTCGGTGAGGGCTGAGATCTCAAATTGCTCTCGTCCCGGGAAAAGAAAATACCATGAAAGTGGTAAGCAAAATTCTCATCTCATCTCCACAGTTTCTCCAGTGATATACCCAACACCGATCTTCTACCCGCAGGGGGTCCAGGTCTGTCTGACATGTTTATCACACTCGTTTTCTTACACTCGTGCCGTGCGTTATGCTCTTTGCGGTCCCCGCGTATTCCCACTGCTGCTCATCGTTCCCAAAAGACACTTCCACCATTAACAATATTTTTTTTCCCTCATCCCGCTTCTTTTCTCTTTTTTACGGCCCCGGTGACAATTTCACTGGACCTATCATCCGGTTAATGAACTTGTCAGGGATTTTTTTCCTCTCAATCTCCTCGAGTTATGCAATGGGATTTTAAAATGAATATTTCTCCCGGGGGGGGGGGGGGAATTATTTTCTTAGAACACTTGGAATACTGTTCCGACGGAAAACGGTCAAGGTCATTCAACCAGATTTATGATATCATTACGGAAATAAAAAATAATACAATTTTGCACTTGTCTGGCGCTTGTAGTCGGCCAACAAGATAGATGTTTCCGGGAAGCCAACGTCCCGTTCTATCTTCTGGCCCCACATGTTGGTGTAACGTCTTCCTTAAATGGACCATGACCTTTGAATGATAAAAGCCTCGGTATTTTATTAACCGTTAAATCTTTATCGTCATCAGGAGCAATTATAGAAGACAATTGACCGCTCGAAATTGCTCAACGAGCTGTCACCCAGTCAACGGATTAGTTATTGTTTAAAACTAGATTTCGTTGGGTACCACGATCCATTCTATCTCATCAATTATTCATTCGTTAATGATTAACAAATGCTCGGTTTGTTGGATTTCTCGTCAATTTTCCGAGTTTTTTTCTGATTTTTTTTTTCATTGAACCAAAATTCCAGTTTATGAAATAATGAAATCGCTGCCTTTTTGGATGAAGATTTATTTCTTTGTACTTAACTAGCGTCGCTGTCTCGATTACTTTTAAATCTCCCCGGAGTACCTTGAGTCCCTAAGAAAATATTTACACGGCCCTGTCAGCCCTCGGGGCTCCACCTGCTGTCGGGGACTCTCGCCGCTAATCATAGACCAGTCGATTATTTAACCTGGAAAATTGTTTTTCCAAGATGGTAACATCGAGACTTCGATAAGACAGGTCTTCCCCCGTATTCCATTGTCCTCAGACTGTCGTTTAGAGTGTATTTTTTAATCCTCGTTGACGTCCCCTTTAAATCACAAAACAAACAATTTTTTACGGAGAAAAAAAAAAGCGTTTCATTTTCTGAAAATGCTACTCGATCCTGGCATACACTGTTAATAATCTTTCATTGAATTTTCCACCAATTTCCATCGAATAATTGCTCAATTAAATAATAATTTAATTTAATGAAAAAAATTGAATCATAATTACGAGAAATTCTTAAATTAAAACGTCAATAAAACGTCTAAAGGTGAAGAATTCCCAAAATCGATTGATTACTCAATAATTTAATGAAAGTGAGTCGTTAATAATTTGAAGATCTTCAAGTTGAAGCCCAAGGATATTATCCATTTATCAAATGGATAAAAATTTTGGCATACATCAAAGTCTCCGTTAATCACTATCACGGTAATATTTGTTCCCCCCTGAATAATAAAAAAATTTCAAGTTAAAAACATAACGAAAAAAGCCTCCAGGGAAGTTCGCACCGAGAGACGACGATAATGGTTCGTTTCGACAGATTGGATGAGCTATCCCGTGGGTTGAGACTCAGCAGGACGTCCCCGTAGATGCAAAAGGCCCGTTTTCTCCCCAACATATACCCACACAACCCTGGGCCCCAAGCAAAGTCCCCCTACATCGTTCTCTTACCTCCACACATCATTCTCACTTGGTCCTCTTTACCCGGGGTCGTGGTCCGACCTGGCGTCTGATTGATATACGGACTGTTAAGTGTTTGCAATACCGACGTTTATATCTACCTCTAATACTTTCAGCCATAAATAACCCACCACTTCGAATCACTATAACCAACAGCCTCTGCATAACCACCAGTCGCTCGACCGTGCGATACTCCGGTGTATTATGCTCAGACATTGTCCAGAGCCCAGTTTGTGATTGAAAATCAGAGTACTTTATTTATGGCTTCACCCCCAATGTCTGTGTTTACTTCACTATTTTATTTTCCATCGATGGCTCTCTCCAATGAGCAATTCAAAAATTCAATTGAATATTTTAACGACGTAATCAATCGTCACTCATTATTCAAATTTACTTCCGTGCATTCCCAACCCAATTTTCTACAATTTTATCGGAATTTGTATATTGTGCGTTGTATAATGCGTGAATGAGGACCGTAAGTCTAAAAATAATTTTTTTTTTAGTGTACGTTTATTGAGATTATTGTGGAGAAAATGGAAGTTCATGAGTCAGTGATTGCATTAACTCTCGCCTTTCGTTTTATTCAAATCTCGACCCGAGTTTTCACTAGAGGTCAGAGTGGGCGTGAGCATGCGACGCTCGTCTCATTAATAACAATCCTTAAACATTGCCCAGAAGCATTTTCACAAATGGACTCAGCGCCGTTCTATCAATCTTAGTCGTACCATCCGCCCAAATCCCAACCCATAACCGCACATCCCAGAGCGTCACTTCCTAATCATCGCCGCTCATCATAACTCGAGGATAGAAGAACTCAATCCATCAATCAACCTCCCAGAAGCTCAGCCGAGTAGAAGACAATCTCTTTTCCTCCAATTTATCAGCGACTTGAAATCAGTTTTGACTGCGACCCCCTAGGACATTTATTCATCTTCGACATTTCACTTTTCCCCGCGGAACTATCGCGATCATGACTTTGCTGAGGAGAAAGCAACAGCATCTTAGCTGGGCTTATCTGATCCTCAGGGATGCACCCATGGCAAGGACAACCACATTACCATCAACATTTCTCCTCGGTTCTCTTCCCTTGTACAGACTCCATTCATCCACAGTGAATCTTTTTTTTTTTTACAACGACTAGACGAAAAAACATCATAAAATGTAACAGCGAATTTAACGACAGTGAAATATGCCCACATGGGACCACCAGTGCGTAATAGGCCGTTGCACGTGTCAGTTAGACCCTTTAGCTAAGCCAAAAGACTACCATTAAGTCCCCTCAGGCAAAAAAATGAGATACGAGAGTACAGGGACAAGTTATTTTTCGGAATAATAAACGGATAGAAATTCTATCGAAAAGTTCCGCCCTCAGCACGAGAGTAAATGACAACTTGGAGAATAATTTCAGTGTTTGCACGAGAAATTTTATTGAGAGGTTGCATCAACTGTCTTTTAACATTTGCTATTTTTTCAGTCAGTGCAGATTATGCCAGGAGAGAACAAGATGGCCAGGTCCACTTCTACGGGGAAGGCACTCGAGGTGAGATTTGGCCTGGCACCTGGTACGTCCGCAGGTGTCGAGCAGCCAAAGCCGATGGGATATCCTGAGAGGACACGAGAGCAAGACTTCAAGACCTTGACAAAGGGACTCTCGGGGCGAGGAGTGTGGCAAGGTAAGTGGTTGATTTCACACAAATTACGATAGCTGATCTCTCGGTTTTTCCATTCAATGTCTCTTTGCGGGAGTTTAATTGGGTGTTCTAGTCCAGCCTGAATTGAGAATATCCCATTGAACTTTTGGCATGTAAAACAACTCGAATTTATGAATATTTGGGGTGACTCGGGGTGGGAATGATTGTTTCTTTTTGAATTTCTGCTTTTCTGGAACTTTCACGCTGAAAATTCAATTTATTCTTGCTATTCACGTCTTCCTAAATGGATTTTAAATGCACCCCTCCAAACGGAAGTGGGAGGTCGATAAACCGGATTAATTCTCGGTGTTAGAAAAATCCCCGGGGCTAATTTGACATTTTATCAATCACAAGTTGCTCTAACTAGCCGCAGGGCACGTTCCCCACGAGTATAACCAGCGCGTGATGGATGAACCCGTGGCATACGTAACACGACACGCGACTTGGGCTAAAAAAAGAGCTGAGCCACTAGTCCACAGCTCATTGTTTATCACATTTTTATGGAGATTGAACGACCCACAAGTGATTCCCCGCGGAATAAACTACTCGATATCCGTCAATTAATTTTTTCCGTTACTTTTTCGGACGTCACCTATTTTTGGGATAATGGACACAATTTTTCCCACAATAAAGGGGCCACGTGGTATCCATGACAGGGTACATGCCTCCAATATTTTTTTCCCTACTTTTTTACGATTTCATCCCTCGACTGGGCCCGTCGGATCGTTTCTCGTCAATGTCTGCGCGTAGGTATCACTTTACACGCTGGATTAAGCTGTCAAAGAATGAACATATCGCATCGACTCATCGAGTCTCTGTGTTTTTGTGTTGAGTTTATGTGCGCTGATCTGTCCTATCAAATTGGATGAGAATAAAATTAGGATAATGGACGTATGTGACTTCTCCACAGAAGTTTTCTGTGAATCGAATGAATCCGCGATTTAATAGTAAAATTTAACGGGATCATGAATAAAATTCTGTCGGGCTCAATTAACTGAAAAAAACATATCGGAGATGAGCAGATCATATTATGATCTTTTTTTTCCCGGGTAAAAAAAATTGTAATCAGAATATTTTTTTCAAATTTTCAAAAAATTTCTGGAAATCTTTTCAAAATTTTTTTTTTGAAACAAAAAAAACTCGGGAAATAAAACAATTATATTTTTGGGAAATTTAAATGGGAAAAAAGATTTTCCTATTTAAATTTTTGAAAAATTTTTCAAAACCCGTCCCAAAAATAAAATGGTTTTGTTTTCCGATTTTTTTTGTTTCATAAAAAAAAATTCTAAAAAATTTTCCAGAAATTTTTTAAACATTTGGAAAAAAATATTCCGATTACAATTTTTTTTTTACCCGAAGTGGTACTGAGGTGTGGAATATTTTTCATTCAATTTAGATGAATTACAAAAATCGTATCCCTGCAGGAGGGTCGTGTAGTAGAATTTTTCCGAATAAATTTTTTTCCCTGGAGTTTGCTGCATGTGTCCCACCAGAGATTCCGTAATTAATAGGTGGATGGGTCCTGATGCTCTCAGATTGCTCTGATTCCTCATGAAAGGGAAAAAGGAGAGGCGAGGTGAGGCCTGGACGAATGGTTGTGGCACGTGGCTCGCACGTGTCTGTAAGAGGATATCCGTCCGTCGCTCCAAAGTCGCTTGGGGCTGTGCCAACCACTTCGATAGGACTCAGGTGCCCCGGCATCTCGCCCATTTCACATTTTTTTTCCCCTGCACCCGAGTCCTCCCTGCCCTCCATCAGCTCCACGTAATCCTGGATAGCTGAGAATTAAATGAGGGGTGCATCGACTCTAATCGTCATCGCGTCCTCTAATCCTCGTTCTTTTCCCCTAGACGTTTTGTCACTCCAAATGGCACTTTATGGCCGGTCATTAGGGGTTATTGTGATTTTTGTTGTCTGGCAATGTGTGGAGGGGTCAGTAATTCGTGTAATTATCTCTGTAAAAATACGGGCATTCCACTTGATTCATAATTAAAAATAGTAAAGAGAATTTTTATCGTCGGAGTGACCAAGATCCTGAGCCATTAGCAACTTCTCTCGTTTGAAAATTCCAGTTTTCATGATCTCCTCTGTGTTCAGGGTCCTTTATACGGCTGCATATGAATAACCCTGGGATTATACGTTTCAATATCTTATTGGTCGATTTTCACGATATTCAATAATAATCGGTTGATACATAAATACGGGGGAATGTAAACGTGACGAGGAATTGATCGCGCGGATCGTTGGCATCTGGACTGTTACAGAGAATCACCGGTAATAAACACGAGGTGACGATTGGAAAAATTGCTTTCGGGTCTCGAGGATTTTCATGGGGCATTTTGTGAAATTTTATTTGATAGGATGATTGAAAATAATATGAGTTATTTAAAAATGGAGAATCGATATTTTATATTCATTTAAATACCTGAACTTGACATCAAATTTCTGAAGGGTATAAAAAGAATGGAAAATTTTTTATAAATTTTGGGAATATGAAGACATTCATTCACAATTCATCTCTCTTTTCGTGCCGACATCTCCCGTTCCGTTCACTTCTTGCAAAATACAACCAGTTGACCACCAGTCCATTCTCAAAAACACAATAACCCCTGGAAGACCCAGAAACACATTTCGCTCGACCCCCGTTTTGAAAACGCTGAGCCCCACACGACAATTGTAAAATAGTTGTTGTGCGCATGTAACCGGTACGCCTTTCCGGTATTGTCCCATTTTTTTTTCAATGAAGACATCGAAAAAAGAAGTGTCCAGCGGAGTTTCTCAATAGGGGGGAGCGAGGTACGAGGAATAGGTAAATGAATGTCCATCAGGGGTGGAGCGTTGTCGTTTTTTTTTTTCATTTTCAACAAGAATATTTACGAGCAGGGGAGGGAGTGTCTGTGCCCGTGACCTAAGAGGAAATACCAGTTTCCCATTTTTCGAGCTGCAATCGGCTGTCACCGGTCATTTTTTCTTCAATTCGACTAGAATCGCACGAAAATTCGTGACTAGAAATTCCGATTCAGCAGAAAAATCAACTTCAACCATCGGTTTAATTATTTATCGAAAACCCATGCAACATCAAAAAATTTCAGTAAATATATTTTTGAATTATAATAATCCTGATTTTTCGAAACCCATTTGGTTTGGTTTTAATTTTTAAATTATTTCCACAATCGCAGTCTATCATCATATAATTCATAACCGAGAGAAAAAAAAAATGAAGTTTATGGCCGTGGAGAAAATCGGGTAAACGGTATTACCTGCTGAGAGGTGCAGGCACAGTCTTCCCAGTTTCCCTCTTTTCTCAGATCTTTCTCCAAAAACACGCCTTTCATCTTTCCCCGATACTCCGGGACTGCATTCCCTCGTGGCATGAATGAGTTATAATGCACTCGAATCGACAACACCCGGGAAAGGCGGAAAATTATGACGGTCTAGTCCCTAGATTTCCCCCGAAAAATGATTACCCCGGTGTGAAATTGAGACAGCTCTCGAATTTCGAATGCACAGGTGATAATTTTCATCTTTGATATCTCCATTACAATTTGAATTTAAAATATTCCGTGAAGCTGGGGAAAAAGTTGTTGGGATTTTTTTATCAGAATAGTTTCCAGTACTGTTAGATGTTGTGAAGTTTATAGGATGTCTGGAATTGGACGCCCCACGACTGCAGGTTCATTGTCCCTCTGGGCTCAATTCTCAAATCTCCATTACACGTACAGTCTCTATTACTTTCTCCCCCACTCCCCCCTCCACCCACTTATCTTGTTTTCACAAATTTCCACGACTTTATGTCCGATGATAAATGCAATGAGGTAGCAGAAAAACCGACTGGCCGTTGAGAAAAACTGTAATTTAATCTTCATTGAGTCGGAGATCTCGAGAATCGAATTACCGGTTTTTTAATTCTGGTGGTTGGAGTGTTCACTCGCGATCGCTCACGTATATTTACGCAGGTTTCCGCTTGACGTTTATTTTTATTTTGTTTTGTATCACGGAGGACAGTCCTATCCCCGTTTCGGTGTCCCCCCATCCCTCTCGTTTCTGAGAGGCGAATCGGCTTCTTGTCTTTTTCAAACGATTTCCCTCTTTACCCCAACGTTAAACCGGTTTTTGCCCGTGGATAAAGCCTGTACTGTCTGCTGTTTCTGGATATTCTGGGCTTCTAATTTTTAAGTTTTTTGGCAAATGAAACTGAATTCAAAAAAAGTTGTTTTCAATCAAGTTGGATTGATTCGTGCCAACCACCGATTTATTTCACGTCGAATTGACGACATGAAATTTTCAAATCAGTACATCCATCTCTAAATTCATTTTATCCTAGCGATTTACAAATTATTCGGAGTAATACAGGAAAATTGGAGTTTTACTCTAGATTAAATAAAAAAAAAACTTTTATTGAAATGAGGAAATTTTTTTTTGAATTCAGTACAGCGTGTTAAAAGGAAATTCTTCTCGAGATAAATACAAATAAACCATTTATCTGAGACGTTGACTCGAGACATTTCTTGTTGAAATAAACCACTTTTCGACTCATATCAGACCGAAATCCGGATCGGTGGAGTCCAAGTTGGTGAACATACCGATGGAAGATCGGTAAAAAGTTGAATGAAAAATTGATGATCGGAGAAATTGAAATCGGGAAGATGGAAAAAGTGAATGATCTTCATCCGATCGGCGTTACGAACCATTTCTGGTAAAGAAAAGTGACGAAAAAATGTAGGGGGCCGCAGAAAGCGTGGCCGGATGCGACTGCTCGCTCGGCTGATCGCCGATTTTAATGGATGCAGAGATGCCTGCATCATCCAACAAATCCCCAGACGAATTCTTATCGTTTTGATCGGATTGCGTCTAAGTCTCTATCGCGTGTTCCACGGCCACTAGTCCCCCGTCCAATACCAAAACCCAAACATTGACTGATTAATTTACTCGCAATTGTTTATAGAATCACTGGAAATCGGTGGTGGCATTTAAATCCCATTTGATATTATCGAGTACAGTCATGGTATTGACGGAGAGGACCACTGCCATTTATAAAGCCCCCGGAATTCCAATGTGTTCGATTTTGCGGTCGCTTGTTAAATACTCAGTACAAATGTTGAATTTGGGAGCTTCGGTGTGGCTCCCGGGTCTAATCATCCATGCATTTCGGAATATAGTATTTGAACAGATTCAAGTGGTTTGGTGATGCCCTTTTGGTTGAAATCCTCGAGAGAATTATCAATTTAACAACTCAGCTTTCATTTACATAATTTTCATCCGATTTTCGATACTTTTGCAATTGTCTTGGATTTTCAAACGGGGCTTTCCAAATATCCACTCATCTAGTAATCTCGTTTTCAATCTTTCATTAACTGCACCAAATTTGAAAATTTGGACAGTGCCACCTACCCCTGGGTCTACGACGAGTCGATGAAATCATTTCAGTTTGTCATCCTGGTGGAATTTCTGATGGGTCCTGGAGGTCCAGGAGGTTTTTTCTGTTTGATCACCACAGGGACACACTCCAGCAGTGTCAGAGTGTTGTCGCGTGGGACGAGAGGGACGAGAGGATGTCTGGATGGTGGTTACCTCTACAGTGGCATCGCGGTAGATTACTGTTGCGAAAAAGGGTGGAGAGGGTGACCAGGGGGTGGTGGTAGCTTGGGGAGGGGGACAACAGAAGGGGAGATGGCAAGTGTATTGACAGCAAAGGCGGAGTCACTGTTACCGGTATTTGTGTGGTAGGGGTAAAAGGGGCCGGTCATTTGACAACTCCAACACCGCCTTTCCCCACTTTTTCCCTGCCAACCCGCTGGTACCGTGGGGGGGCGCTGATGCATGCGCGCGCTACCTCCCGGTGATATCCTCGGGTTCATTCCCTCACTCCACTTCGCGGCCCGAGCGGCGCAACAACGCCTGTCGTGTCTCTCCGGCTCGGCACACACACAAACCACTTGTCTTTGTCTTGCCAGTGGATAAACCAATTTTTACCTGTCTTTTGTCAATGGTTAAAGGCACATGCGCGGTGCCCCATGGGTTTTCGGTGACAACGACAATTGTTTTTTTTTTTTATTCCTTCACTCCAGACGGCTAGTGCGCGCCGGTTTTCCCAGATTTTTTGTGCGTCCATAACTCTGACGCTGGACGTCAATCGTGAAGACCCGGGGGTGATCTGTTGAAGGTGTTTTCTTTTTTTTGGTTTTTTCATTTTTTTTTTGGTTTTTTTTTTTCGATGAATGGAAATATCAATTTGAGATTGTGATTGTCGGGTTGTGTCGTGCCGTCGGATTGTGACTGGTGTTTTGAAAAAAATTTTTTTTTCCATTTGTTTTTTATTTGAGTGACTATTTCTGTGCGCGAGTACTTCAGGTATCTTCGAGGAATGAGGCTCGAGTGGTCTCGAGAACTCTGAGAGAACTGGGGAGAGCATGAGGCTGGAGGACTTGAGGGAAATCGAGTCTTGAGGGAATTTGCTGGATGGTTTGCCTGGAGGGACATCAAGTCGTGGATAGTGGAGTCACCGGCGGTGATTACTCGGTGGTAGTTGGAGATTATTTTTAAAGTGTCGTTGATTTTTTGGGGTGTGTGGGACTTACGCAATCTCAGGGTTATTGACAACCAGGTCCCCCGGTTCTCCCTTGACCGGATCAACGTCACGCACCCTTTGCGGGAATCACCCCGCCACAGCAGCCACCCTGATGGGAGTGTATGAGGAACGCGCCCCTCCTACCACCGGCATGCACTGGGTGAGTTTTCTTTCGTGGAAATTTTCCCTGTCATATCGAACCATTGCCATTTTTTCAATCCAACTTTCCAATTTATTGAGTTACCATAACTAATTTTCAACTCTGAAATTTTAATATTTCATCTTTCGATCTTTTTATATTTCATTCGGATGTATGTTCATGTGACCAATTATTTTTTTGCCATGATACAAAAATTTTCCGAGTCGAAATGAAATCCGGAGGGAAAATATCCTTCATGGTGTATCGACTGGGTTCGGTAATTGTGTCAATGTTCAATTATTTTCTTAATATTTTCAATTTTCTTTTCTGCATGTGACAGCTGCATGTGAATTTTCTTCAATTCAAAATCAAGCTGCTCGAAAATTTTTCGTTCGTCCGAAAATTCAAGAGAATAACTCCCATGTTTTAAAATGATTAGCAATTCGACGATAGGCTGATTTCCGTGGGAATATTCTATTGAAATGTAATATTCTAAAGAAAATAATTGAATGATTCCCGAGCAAAACTGAAAGATTTGCCTCACCTCGCTAATTTCCGTGGGTCCATTAATATAAACACGAAGCCCAGTTAAATACTAAAAATTTTTCCCTCATCACTATTATCTGCCCGTTTCCTCGATTCCCACAATTTTCATAAAACATTCAATCGTTACAATTTGCCCGCAAAAAGTGGCAAACAAAAAGCAACAATTCACGAATGACGTGAGAATATGCCCCTCGCGTATGTGTATATTTTTTTTCATGTCTCTTATTCTTGCAAGAGTGAGTGGCATATGTGGGAAAACCCCTCTACATGACTATTACGTGATTACATTGTGCAATTATTCGGGAAAGTGAGACCCATTCCCGAGTCATCTCGCGCACTATCCATTTAACTGCATCCATAATTATTCAATTTTTCGCCAATTTTTATTTTAATGCTTGAATTTTTGCTGTCTCTTCCTCAGTTTCTCTACATCGTTAATTTTTCTAGCGATATTTTACGAGGAGTTCTCAGGTGAACGGTAGCGTTGACAGGGGGGTAAAATTATTGCACAGGAACCGGTTTATTATTTTCATTAATTTTTTTAACCAGACGCAGTAATAAAAATTGGATTTGAGGACTCGCGGGATGATACGGAACGATATGAGAATCTTGATTCTGAAATAAATGATAAATATTTTTTAGATTATTATTCCACTGGGGGCGGAATAATTTCTTTCCTCATTTCACGTACCGATAATGTTGGACTACGTCACACGATGAAATTTGTGTCGTAAGCGGCTGAAACACCAATTATGAAGGAGATTCTCAATGGGCTCGTCTCCCCCCTGCGATAACCATTTATCGCAATTGAGAAAAACTTGTAGAGTTATAATTTTTTTGGATTACCACAATAAGAATAACTTGTTTTTGCCGGTTGCGACCAGTGGAATTTGTACTTTGTACATCTGTCACTTGAATCATTTGCTCTCCCCTCTCTGGTGATTATTTATCATCGAAATTACTACATTGCGGGGGTTTTTTTTCGGGGGGAGGGGGAAAGGGGATATCCCAACTTTTGTTTTGACTGGGACGTGTATTTTTTTCAAATAAATTCCTCCGCATGCGCCAATGGCTCTTCAACGAGGGGCTCGACCCTCTCTACTCCCCCGATCTACACGATCGGAAAAAAAAAATATGTTACGGTGAAAAACTGCGCTCTCTCGTGCTTCCAGCTGACACAGGACTTTTATTTTTCTCCTCTATGTCTTTTATTTTTTATTTTCCAACTGAAACAGCCTGAATTGGACGGCGTTCACCTGCCCGCGGGAGTCCCAAGTGGACGATCAAACCTGTTCCCTGCACCTTTTTTGAAATAAAAAAATATCAGGTGATACAATATTCAATATTTCCGTGGCTCTTCTAGTAGGTTCGCTGACATTGTCCAAAATTTTTACTGAATTTTTCAAACAAGTCCTCCAAATTCATCGCAAAAAAATTCGTGGTAGATTTTCTGGAGCGTGGATTATTCCCGAATTAATACCGGACTTTTCCATCATAATTTCCATGTTGAGCGGTGTAAATTTAATTCCCATAACTCCTTCAAAAATTCCATGAAAATATTGCTCACCAGAAATATCCGGAAAATGACTCGAAAATTTCTCAACCCCGTAGTCCCCGGAGTGGTGGGTAAAAAAATATTCACGTCAGATTTAATATTTCAATTAGTATCTTGCGCAAGTACCAATTTGTCGGTCGATGTTGCGTGTCACCGATATCGTGTCTATCTCAATATCTCATTTCGAGTAAACAGCGAGTCTGTGAGACCTCACAGCCCCTCAAACAAATTCCAAGGGACAATCACACCGTGAAATGTGGAAATGACGAGCTGAAAATTGTACCGAGCGGTCGTTATCGGGCCAATCGCCGAGTGAAAATGTTTATTGAAGTTGCAGGGGGGTAGTGCACGCGATTAAACGCATCGAGTAAAGTCCATTTGCATTGCCAGCGACAATCGTTGTCTCAGTCTCGGTGGAGCGAGTTCGCGGCCGACGATTGGTTTATCTCGAGGGGCACGACAACGGGCGGAGTGAACACACAAACCGCTGTGTATTCACTGCTATTACCAGGGACAAAAGTGATTACTTTGCATCGCAAACTTTACCATTCAGCGCGTAACAACACGAGATTTAACATTATGCCAATTCGACGATTAATTAGATATCTCCGGGTACATTTGTAATTAGCATAAATGAATCGTTCAAGCATCAAAGGAAAATTAATGGATTTCAAATGATAAACAGCCACCGATAAAAAGACATTGATTCACCGGATCAAGAATTACCGTAGCGTCCTTATGGAAAATATATTTCAGTATCTCTGAGGTAAATGGAAACAATTCGAATTGTTCCATTGTCGAGGTTTCGAGGAATAGCTGTGAATCTATGAGGAAGACGAAATTTTTTTCAGAACCGCTTTTGTAGAGTGGAATGAAATCTGCAAAAAAGGTCTTTGCAAGAATTTCACTGTTTTGCTCACATTCAGAGATATTTCTCGAGGATCTATTTATTAGGTACGTTGGGTTGTTATCTCACCGTCTTCCGCGAATGATCTCTTCGAGTGAAACCCACAATGCACATATTTTGTAATTGACCAGTGCAGTTCATACTCCTCGATTTACATTGCACGAAAATTCGGCCATTAATTAGGTACCATTTGCAATTAACATAAATCAATCGATCAACCGTCAAAGAAAAATAAATAAATCTAAACTGACAAATCAACGCGGATACAGATAAATTTATTTACCAGATTAAGCAGGCGGGGTAATTTTCTTGCGAAAAATTATTCGGTTGAATTAAAAAATGGATTACTCATATTTTTTAATTGACAAACACACTGAATGCCCTCGGATACACGTGGAGTGGCGTCGTCTTGCGCAGATTAATCAGAATCTAGTTAACACAATTCATTCACACTTTAGATTGAAATATTCATAATGTTAATTACAAACTCAACAATCCTCTAATCCATGGGGAATAATTCAAATGCTGGTGAATGAAGTACCATTTTTCTTACCTTGTTGCAACCCCTCGATTCACAATCAGGGGCGTGTAAAGGTGTTATTTAGCGGCAATCATTTGAATGCGCAGAGCGTTACATCCTGCTGATGCCCACAGAAGCGAGCCTCCACACCGCCAAGTGAACTTTTGAAAAAACCAAAGACTCATAACCCATCATCTATCACCGTACACCTTCCGGATTTCATTTTTCTTTCTCACTTCATGCATTTTCATATGCATTAAATTAGCCCGGTCAGATGAGACCATTGCATAATTAGCTGAAATTCCTTGGGTTATTTTTAATTCCGTTTGACCCAACACTGGGCCTTCAAACAGCCCTTTAAACTTCTTGGGCAGCCGCCTGTGAAGGCGTCATGATTATAACGCAAAGAACTCGCACCGTAGATCCGTATTACTCCCTCGGGATACATTTACTTGAGAATTTCTAGAATGATTTTTTAACGTAGAAAATCTTTATTCAAAATCATCAAATCAATTTTTTCTACTTGCTATTTTGGGTAAAGTATTTGTCTGGTACGGTTGAAAAATGTGAATTTTCATGTATTTTTTGTGATTCGAAACAGACGAAATTTCAATTCTTTCCAGTCTTGTAATCGGATATCCTTAAGATCACTTTTCCTCCCGATGTTAAAAATACCAGCGGCACGACAATACGCATCGTCTCACGGATGCTGTCAGCTAACCGGCGTCTATTAGTCTCGTAAATTCACTTTCGTAAACATCTGACACGAGTGAGATAATTATTTTAGCCGCAGCCAGTGGAGATAACAGAATCGACTCCTCTTCATTTAATTCCCCTCTCTCCACCGAATTCCCGCTGGCTTTCTCCGTGGGGCAACGTCTGGCGACGATAGTCCCTCCACTTCGGTGTATGACGCGTCGTGTGTCGAGACTCGTAATTTATTGTCCACGCAAAATGAGACAACGAGATCTCCTCATGCATCGTAGCCTGTCCGCTGCACCGAGACTAACGAAACCGCTTCCAAGACTCCTTTGAACGACAAAACGAAAATATCAAGATGTGCCAAACTATCGGCCAATTCTCAAATAACCCACTTCGCTAAATGGACTCATACAAAGTCGTGGCCACCATTCACTCACGATAACCTAGACCGTGCTGACCCCATACCCCCTTATCACGTTAAACTATACTCTCTTCATCTGCTCGAGACAGACATTTCAATTTTTACCAATGAACCACTTCTTTATTGACTTATCGCCATTTCTCCATAAACCTGATTTCCTCATCCTCTTGTTCTTTATTTTTTTTTTTCTTCAAGTTTTATTTGCATTTGCATATTGGACCATGAAACGAGTCAACGGGGGGAAAAACAGTGGCCACTCCATCGTTGGGGAGTGAGATAGCGAGCTATCGAAAGTCCTCTCAGTTAACTGCCGCCCACGCAAAATCCATGGTCACCATATCCACGAGGTCGCGGTTGTTATCGCCGCGGAACAGCACAAGTCGTTTCCTAAAATCCTTGCGTCTGTAGAATGCACACCGACAAAAATCTATTCGTTGAAAAGGCTCCCTCATTTTTTCCTCAAAAATCGTCAAATTTTATTCGGTACATAAAACATTTACACAGAGTTTGAAAAAAAAAATTCATCAAAGCTGTCAAAAATCAAGATTTTTCCCGAATTTTCAGACTGAAAATTGATCTTTCAGATTTGGGGTTTTAATTCCAGTGAAGATCAAGTCGTTCATTAAATTTGTCCCGTTTATTTTGGAAAGTGGAGAGTTCATGGAAATAGTGTTCTTTGATGTTGAAATTTCATGTAAATCGCGTGTTATTGAGTATTTCAGGAATTTTCTCTTGAATTTCTGCGTGCAATTTCCAGAAAGGTGCGGAAAAACCGGATAAGTCGGGGCCATTTCCACACATTCGCAGTCTCTAATGAAAAACGGAAGTCCATCTCCATCTTGGACAATCGGAGGGCCCTTTAGTCGTCTCTTCCCCGGTTAAACTGCCTCCCTGAGCGACATTTCAGACTGCATTCTTTCCTTTACCACCGCCGTATAACTTTCGTGCCTTGTATCCACACGCCATTGGGTGGGTTTTCGCGTCGTTTCGCCTTCTCGTTATTTACTTCACTTTTTGCGAAAAAATGAAAAACGCAGCTGTGTGGCCATGGGAGTGGTGGATCTCTTGGATGAGTGTTCGAGTGAAAGTGCAGCGGTGCACTTAGAATAAAAAAGTTTACCGTTGTGATAAGATTAACAGATAAAAATTAAATTCATATTCTAATTGAAAATAATCTGTACAACACCGAATTTAAAAAGCTCCGGAAAACCTGTGCCAATATTCGACCGATTTCCCGATCAAAATCGATTTTTCTCAGCAATCATAATTGCAACTATCAACTCCACACATATCGCCATATCCCCAGAGATCATAATAAAATTCTCCTACAGCTGCAAAAAGAAAAAAATTATAAAAAAAAAAAAACGTGGCTTTCCTCCAAAAATTCTAGATCAGCCCCCGAGACTCATCATTATCCCGACGAGGGATCCTGTACTTCCCCCAAGAAAATCCTCTTTACGACCCTAGTCCAGCCATAATAACTCCTTGAATTCGCAAACGCACCGCGGATCTCCTATTCTCCCCCTCCAGCATCGCAGTAAATACCGGTATCTGGCGTCGTAAAGTGCAGCGTTTTCCATGGCGGAGGGCCTCCGCTGATTCCGCAGAGTATTCGCGGCTAGTAGCGCGGATACTCTTCCAGATAGGAGGACCTTCAAAGGGAGTTAGAGGAGCAACCAAAAGCCGCGATGGGCTGGGGGCTGAGGGGGTTGAGGGGGCAGGAGGATAAAAGAGTGAAACGATAATTTATGTCGCGGTGCACCGAGAGAAGCCGCGCGCCGTGTGCGCTGACAGTTGAAACACACGGTGGTGAGTCCCGGATTGGCCGGCGGTTGAGGCACCTTATAGGGTGATCGCGCATGCGCTCAGGCTTGCGACATCCATCAGCGTCTACTGGCGTACGGCTGTCACCCGGTGTAACCCACCGTCACTTCTCCTCGCCTCGGCCATTCTTTCAACCTCCTCCTTTTGACTATACCCCATACCACCTCCTCGTCCTCCTCCTCCTTCTCCCCCTCCTCCCCATCGTAGATCCACCATTTCTCATTCGCATGTATTTACGTACATTTGCCATGACACGGGAAAAATAGCCGAGAAGAATCTGTCGAATCTAATTTTCCCGGGTGGTACCATTTTCAAGGTACTTTATCGATTTTTCTGATTTCCTTCATTTTCACGATTTATTTTATATTCTGATATTAAGATACTTCAGCTTAATTATGACAGGTTATTTACCGTTCCCTGACATTGGTATCGATCGCAAGACGATTTTTCATCGTTGGAAAATGAACTGATATAATCTGGAGTAGAGCGTAGAGATGATTAAAGTTATACCTTTTGGGATGGGCAATTAATTAATGGTTATTTATCGGAAAAGGATAAAAAAACAATGCTGGTCTGATCAGGTTAGGACGTTTTTGCTTCTGCATTGCCCTGCGGATCGTCCCTCTGTCTCCCTTCCAGAGACAAGTATGGAAATACAACTTGACTGTAATCCGTTTAGAGAGATTGACCACTGCATTGCATTGAGTGTCACATAATTCAATACTCCGTTGAATATTTGGGATGATCACCCTTAGTGGTGAGGAAAAATTTCACCGAATGGATTTGTTTCAGCAGCCGCCCGGCTCGCAGGAGCGTGGAAGCGGCTTGGCTTTGGGCTGTCAAGGTGGTGGGCCAGGGAGCGCAGGGGGTCCTGGAGTTGATCAAACGAGAGACCTGAGTCCATGTCTCCCGGCGTCGATGGGTGATGCCGCAAGACCTACAACTCTACCCTGTAGCCCACCTGCTGCCCACCACGGTGTCCATCGTACACCGCTGCATCAAACCCACTGCGGTACAAATAATAATTGTTACGACGGCTCAACAACCCCCTACGACTCTCGAGACTACGGATCGCCCGGTAAGTCTCATTTTCATTCTCTAAATCCATCGTAACCCAGAAAATAAAACTCCACCAAAAGCACCTTCCTCATAACGGAAAATCAGATTGGTGTCACAAAACAGGTGGTGATTATCGAAATAGCTACGATAATGCCAGTGATCTGAGTATACCACCTCAGACAAATCAACAGTGTCATCACAATCAGCAGTTGCACAATCATCAGTCGCAGGTGCAACACCAGACGAATCAGCAGGATCATCGTGGCGATGATATACATGCTATTCCAAAATTGGAACCACCACCGACTCCACCGTCGCAGGCTGATGATGTGCCAGGGGTCGTGTGCGCTGGATGTGGTCTCAGAATATCTGACAGGTTTTATCTGCAGGCGGTGGACAGAAGGTGGCATGCCGCCTGCCTGCAGTGCTCCCACTGTCGTCAGGGCCTCGACGGCGAGGTCACCTGCTTCAGCAGGGACGGCAACATCTACTGCAAAAAGGATTACTACAAGTAAGTCCTCCATGGCCATCTCAATTCTCTCTTTCCTCATGATTTTTCAAGGGCTCCTCAGAAATTTTCAACTATAGACTAAATTAGACTAAAACAATTTTCCAATCTATTACTTATTTTCATAAATTACTCTCGTCAATCGACATTGACGTGACACGCTCTCTTCGATCTCTTGTTGGTGAAACAATCTTTCCTAATTTCGCGCCACTCGAAGAGCAAATACGATACTGACCCATTTAACATGGCTCTGGGCGATTCGTCGGGGTATTTTTGTACTCGGGTAAAGCAAAAAGGGGGAAGAATAGTGGCCAGAGTAACACTTTCCGGATGAGAGAGCGATTCGGCATTGAAGCGTAACACTCGTTCGAGTCTTGTCCTCGTGATTTACGAAAGCGAAACCCAAGAGCGATTACCGTCAGCCATCCAAAACCTTGAACGACCTTCCACTAGTAATCGATGTTACGAGTTTGAATATCAAGTGGAGAAACCGCGGGAGGCTCTTCAATTTAAATTGGCGAGTTTATTGGGGTCTTTGCAGTGCAATGTGGTACGATCTGAGGGATCCACCAGAAGCTGTTTGGTATATTTTTGATGCATTAGAGAGCCAAGGAGAGCCACTCGAGAAGTTCTCCGTGGGTATTACTGGTCTCGTGATGAAATGTAGATCGACGGTGATTTACTTATCGTGAATCGACGCTTCGCCGGAGGTAAATGGCCGAGTCGTGACCATTAGTTCGTGGGGCGACTGCTACCCAACAAACCCTCAACCTTTTTTTCATTCCACCTGGAGGTATGCGTTTTGCAAGATCCCGCCACTGTGTGCGGCAATTTACGGGAAGAAAAATTCAAAGTCTCCTGCCACTAAATCCCGGTCTACTGCCACCGGATTGTGAGAGAATTTGTTTCTATTTAAAATGCGACTTAAGTGACTCTAAACACTCTTTGTGTGTCCGTACAAGTGCTGATACTTCCAGGAAATTCAAATCCTCGACCCCAAAACCGATCGCAAGGACAGATTAGAGGCCATTGTCTCAACTGTGAAAACCGTTCGGCTATAGCGTCACCGTTTTAAGACTCAATATCACCAGCACAAGTGGATTTTTCCGCAGAGGCTGGTGGTCGGGTTTTCCGACCCTCAGGTTAACTATACAAATTTATTTCAAGCTCTTCACTAACATCAATTATTTTTTACCTAATCCCAAGACACGGAATGAAAGATATTACATGATAGAATCGTCTAAAGATTCTGAAATCTTCGATAATGAAAATATTTCCAAAGAGCTTGAATATCTTTGAACTATTTGGGCTCTGTGAGCACGTGTTCCTCGTAAGAAATGGCTCTTTTGCTCGCATTCGATTGTTACCACGTGAATTTTCGTTTCATGTTTGCTAAACTGGCATAAACTCAAACCTGACATTGAATGATTGCCCATATTGCCAGCGAGTTGCCCGGAAAAATCTCCCAACGTTAACCTCCAACCGGCAAAACCCACCGAAATAAGTCGCAAATAGTAAAGTCTCAACTGCGTTTCGGGCGGTTGACGATTTTCACAGGCAGATGGAGAGGTTCGAAAATAAAATGCTCAGGCTGGCTGGATGGAGCTAAAATTACATTAGCGTATCGTATGTATACCAGATAGATCGGGAGACTAGATAAGAAGCCGGTCTTAGGCTTGCAGTAATGAAGACACGGAGAGGTAGAGAGAGACGGTGAAGAGATAAAGATTGGGTACGGCAAACAAGAAGCGATGGAGAGTCAAGGGAGGGAAATGCTTGTATGGCACAAGACTTGAAGAGATAGCAAAGCGACATCTTTGATATACTGTTTTGCACGCACGCGCCCCGTCACGTGTTCCCATGCGCATGCGTATTTTCCAGGAATCGAACGAGAACTTTTCGACAATCCTAACCTCTCGCATTTCCTGCACTTGTTCCAACTTCTTACCGATTCCCACTGCTTCTTACTGCCAGCCAAATGTTTACATATGACTCCGGCACCCTTGCCCCTTGAATTTGACATCCTGTCACGATAGGTTATGACCGTAAGCGTCTTATCTCGAAGGTTTGCATGTGCGATCTGGTAAACTTGAAAGAAAAAATTGATAAAAAGAGAAAGAAGATGTCTCGACGGTTATTACAGAGGGGATCGCGTGAGGAAAGAGTATCCCTTGTCATCTGTACATCTCTCGGGACTTGAAATCAACAAACATACATGAAGGAAATGACTTTATTTTAATTCGACCCATTGTTTTTCCCTCTCTGATTCGCGTCTACCGGGAAATCGGTTCATCTGACTCCACCGTCTTTTTATTCTCCTTTTTTTTTCCCAACCGGTGGTCTAACCTCGCGAACGGCGTCGATCTGCGATTTGAGATTGGAGGCCAAAATTAGCAGTGTCGATAGTGCACACGCTTGCAGTGTGTGGATATATGTATTTTTTTTATTTTTTTAAATATTTTTTTTTCTCCTCGTCACGTCGCGTGACGTCTCGGGCCGGCCGGGTGGCTTCGTCGTAAAAATTGCCTGCGCGTAAAGAGATCGTTGACTATATGCTTTAGCACATCGGCCGAGAGAGCGTTCCCTGGCCCCTCCGGACTCTCCTAGAAGTGAGAAGGACTTCCTGGATTATTTCTCTCACTATGGCCACGTCTTTGCTCACAATATAACAGACGGTGAAACGTTATGTACGCTAGTCAAACGAACAGAGCGTGAACCGAGTCGTACGAGACTCTGATGTATATCGGTCTGATACACTTTAGCCGAATGCCACCCCATATACTCGGGGATAAGATCTCAAGGCGTTTGTTACACGTCAAATTTCTCGACTCCGGCAGCTTTATTTTATTATTATCTTTATTGAGAAGGAACAGCTGAGCTGTCTGTATTCCTAATATCGCCGACAAGTTTTATTCAATGCTGGAAATTATTTCTGGGTTAACAGTACAATGGGAAAAAATTCTTGGGAATTTCTTCCCATTTCTTGACAATTGAAGAGAGAGAGAGAGAGAAGGGAAGTTATGTTACTCTCAGAAAATAATGCGTTCACTCAAGTCGGGCGAAGGTATCGTAGTGGAATCGAGGGATAAATATGAAGTGATAAGAAAATTGGATTCGAAAATTCACAAGGTGATCTGAGAGAAATTGAAAAAGAAATTCTAACAGTATTCCAGACGAGAGCGTTTTGTTCTCGTCTTTCTGGCCTTTTTGTCCGATTTTTCTCGTTGAGACTCACGTTGTTAACGAGGCTGACCGTTCGAAACGTGCAATGAATTATTTGACATTTCCGATTCAGGAAGTGCATCGCTGAGTCTCACATGTGAGTATTAATGGCAACTCAGAGCCCGTGGCTTCGTGTTTCAATTTCGCGATGGATTTAACCTGAAAACTGGGATATTTTCTAGAGGTTTAACCGGTTTAAGGACGGATCGGAATGCATCGTTGAGGGATATCGAGATACCATATCGCATATATAACCGGAGAAGCAAGAACCTGCAGGTAGAGATCCGGAGGGACGGAAGGGGAAAAATAGTGTTCAGGGGGAGGTACGGATGATGGAACGCTCGATATTACTACTGCGTCGTCGGAGAATTTATCGTTTAACAAGATACATATCGACGCACGAGATATATCGTTTATCGGGATTAAAGCCAGTCAAATCTCCTTTGAATGAAGTAAATGAGCCTTTGGAATTGCGACAGAGGTAATAATACTGGCTAACAATGAATTCTCGTTTGTCGGGACAAAGTGCCGCGCTAAATCGCTCCTCCACTTGACAAATTGGCAGTAACTCTCTCGTAAGCAGTTACCGGTCACCCCATATCCTCCAAGTGCATGATGAATTAATTACGATTGAAGACCTCAATGTGTTTTGTCATGGATGTATCCGTAATTCCATGAAGAGGCATGGTTTTATAATACGCCAGCAGTTTTCATTAATTCTCCGGTTTATGACCGATTTCCGTGAATTTTCGGCGTTTCCAAATAATTTTTGTGGTAACCAAATAATTTTATTGGTATTACGGAAATTATGTCAATTTGTATAATTGAAAGAAATTAGAGTGTTCCATAAAAATCTGAGTGAAATGGTTTTTGAATGATAAACACCCCGGATTTATCCCAGTGGAATGATGGGTGCATCAAAAATTCAGTCACCTGTTGGTTTTTATTTTTTTCTCGGTATGAACACCTGAGTGGCAAGTCGACGCTCATTTTGATGCCGTTCGTTTATTCCGGTAATGGCTTGAAGTTTTTCTTGATGGGATCATACGAGCGACAGAGAATTGTACATTATGATGTCAGTAGAGATTGATCGGAGATAGAGAAGTGAATAAATTTGAAATTTGCGTTTAATTAAGGAATCAATTGGCCAGTGGGCAGATATACAGCTTGAATACCCAATATATTCATTCTGCTTTAACCGGAGAGGAATACACCTCGGGTTGGCTGGCTATCTGGCGATAACTCTCCGAGTGAGTTGTTCCTTCAATCTTTCATGGTGATCGCAGTCATTAAGTGCAACTCGGATACGCATTAAAATTGTACGATTCACGTTGGCGAATGATCCCGACGTGCACCGTCGGTGTGCCTCGACTGGAGTGCACACTGCCCCTCATAGATTGATCGATAGATCATCGTATCTCATAACGTAAATAATCGAGAGATAAAGGAGGAAGCCACTGAGTACAAAGAGGCCACTAAGTGGTACGAAGGAGGTGAAAGTAATTTACAGTGCAGTGAAGATGATTTTTACACGTCAACAGCGGTGAATATTAAAATCTAAACGTGAAATTTTCGTACTACCACTGGTGATAAAAAAGTACCAGGTGAATTTCAACGTGCCAGTGAAAATATCCACTCGATAAATAATTCCACGGTAAACTCAGCGCGACGTGGCTTTCAGCTACCTCTTTCCTTGTAAATTCAACGACTCATGGCATAAATTAAAAGGTGAATTTTACGACTATGGGGATCGTAACGTTACCAGTCTTGAATCCATGTCCTGACCCTGTCGCTGTGATGTATGGGCTGTTTGCCTCACGTACTCCAGCAATTTCCGATTATACCGAGTCCATGGCATATTCAATAGATCCTTCATCTGCACGGTATTTTCATAATCGATGTCTGGTTTGATGAGCCAAGTGTTCACGTGAACGAGACACCGGACCACTTCCTGGATAATTCCAGGGTGGCAATGGTCACGCATTGCGAAGATGGCGTGCCTGCCAGATACCAAGCCATCTTCCCAGTGTACACGTATAAAACAAGAGAGCTGGCCATCTCCACGGGGGCCCCTCTTATTAAACCCCACACATGAACATACCCGGGGATGTATAACACAAAAGTTGAAGTATTTGCGCGCCTCTTCGTCCCTCCCAAGAAGTCCGTTCCAAACGGATAAGAGTGCATCGCGTGTTCCTCCACGATGACTGAACTCGACTTCCACGGTCTATCTATCATCAGCGGATCCAAGCCCATCTTGATAGAGACGCTCTGGCTTCATTTTTATTTATTTATTTTTTTTTTTGTTCGCGGGAGAACTAAAGTGTCCCGCGCTCTTGTTCCCATGACACATACCAGCAAAACGCAAGTATTTTATTCATTTTTTTTTCACCTGGCCCGCCAGGAACATTAATGCTGTGTACACCATCAAATCTACTCTGGTTTTATCTGGGAGCGGTGGTAATTTGAGGTGAAAAATGTCAGGGAAGCGGAAGGTTATAAATCCCCATTGGGACTGAGAGGGGCGCGAGTGGGCAATTCTGGCGGGGCAGTGAGCTCGTCTTAAATCAACGCCTATAACCCAAGAGAGCAGCCAGTGGTAATTGAGCTATAACCCCCTATGGACGTCTCTGTGGGTGAACGCACAAATATTTCAGCGCCCAGAAGCTTGCTCATAATTTAACACTCATAATTAAGATGCTGCGCGCTCTGCGAGAGAGCAACCCAATACCGCAGTCTTGAAACGTATCACGGTGGAAACGATGTTGACGGCTGCCCATTAAACTATCAGGCTCGAGTCTTCGTGATTTGCTTTGAGACCACACCACTGGGAAAAGCTGGAAATCTCTTGGATTGCGATCGGCACGAAAAGATTTCGGCTCGCCATGCCCGATAGGACGAAGATTTTTTGATTTCAGAAAACATCCCAGGGTCTACTAATTTTCTCATCAACTCCCCATCAATTAAAATTCCCGAGAATTTCATTGGAACTGTCACCAGGAAAGAATGTCAAAGATGTGTGCGGTAAGATTAATCCAAAATGGTGAACGGTGCAGTGTCTTTGGAGAACGGGTATTTTATTCAATGACCGTTGGAGTGAAGGAAAGTAGTCTATAAAAATTCCAGGGGATTCCATGGGTATCCCGTGTGGCCTCCCGTCGGGATTTTCGGTGGAAAAAGTAGCCACGGACATAAATATGACGGAGTCACGACCCTGCCGAGGTAGCTGGGTAACATAATACCACCGCGGTGCCGTGACAGAGCTGACACCCGGGGGCATGCATCATCGGTAGCCGCCACGATGTCGCTGTATTTTTTTCAGATTCTTTCAGCCAACTCTTTGGCCCCGAGTACGTCCAAGTGTCTGCAGTCACAATAATCCGTCGTGAGTATGTGTACAGGGTGTTTGAGGCCTGCAACGATGAAACAAAGACGATAGTGAAAACGAAAAAAAATACCGAGTGATTAATATCTCACTGGGTTGAATACAGATAGGGATAACTACGGGAGGTGACTGGCCCAGTATCGCGATGTAGTAGATCTCGTGAGATAGTCCGATGAACGCATTTGTACGGACGACACCTGCAGCCAGCAGTGGTCATGCATCATCTGCATGATCACCACTGGGAGAAATACCACGAGAAGAACAAGCACAACATGTGTACATAATGCCAGTCTCACGCATACCGCCTCATTGTCCGATTCAAATTCTTGCGCGAACAATCTGCTTCGAATTCTCCAGGCACATAAACACCACCATTTTGGTGGCTTGTGTTGAGTGTTGACTTTACTGCCGGCTCTGACGGCGCTTTTCTACGAATCGTCAAATAAAATAATGCCAATGTTACCGTAACTTATCCCACCGTTTCCATTGAACATATTTAACACACTCATTTCGGCTAATTTATGGCTCCACAAATTCACGCACGTTTACTGAGTCAGTGTAGAAAACTCTGGGTCAGATCTATTCCGTGTCGTTTACTCAACCCAAGGTATCAAAATGGGACAAATTATTGCAGCTATTAAAGACTTGCTAAAGATTCGGAATTCACTCAAGATTTAATGAAATATACGGCATTTTTTGTATGTTGACGAGAAAACGACATCTGAACAACTTCGAGTGATTAATAAGAAAACTGATTGATTGATGGTTATTCCCCCTGCGTTATGTTGTAAAAAATATATTAATGATAAAAGCATGTGGTGGAAAGAGTAATAGTAATGAATAATAGGTGAAGAATAGGTAGGGCCTCGGAAAAATTACGGAAGGTCAAAGTTAAAGATGAGAGTGCATCAGAAAATTGCCGTAAAGATAAATAAATTAGAAAATGGAATTCACTTAAGACTCGTCACCATTAAAATGTCTTGTTCACGGGAGTGTTACGGAGAGACGTGAAAATGTTTAATTTCCTCAATATTTTATATTTCTTGAGTTAAAAAGTGTTGAATGACGATTTAACATCTAGATTCCATCTGGTCACGTAATTTCTATTGGACATTCTTCCATATGGAATGTATGAGAGAAGCGGCTCCCTACGTTCTTACCTCCTTCAAGTTCTGAGATGGTTCTTTTGCTTGTTTATTAGCCCGCGATCATTGCTCATGGTGGTGTCATGGCAATTCGGCGTATCTCCCCAGGAGGGCGGGTCTGGGGACAAACACCCAGTCGCAAGGTCATGTTCACCTCCACCTCGTTCCGTTGTTCACGCAAATATTGCAAGAGTGTCACCACCATAAACAACTCTCGCTAAAAAGTATCGGGTTACCTCGGGTTTATGCCTTATAAAGCACACTGCACGTTATACCAAGTGTTTTATAAATCTAAACACGCGCGAATATTTGCGCAATGCGTGGAAAAAGCCCTGGATTGCTGGAGGGCGAGTTGCTGATAAAGTGAAAAATTTTTCTCACCACAAATAAAAGAAATATCAGTCCGATACAAGTCGTTGGGATTAAAGGCTCAACACAGAAGTTATAAAAAGAGAAGTTCTTATGATACTTGCTACGCGATACAGATCCCAAACGCACTTTACGATGTCGTGTTGCCGTCGCATTAGTCAGCCGGCAAATGTCTGAACCCTGGGAGGACACGCGGTGGTAGTTGCTATTCCCCCGCGTATATGTACATGATTAAAACAACCACCACTGGTACTGTATTTTCCAACTTGTTCCCCACCGTTCTCCACCGGGATGACGCATTTGTGGCCCTCTGTGGATCCGACACTGTAAATTATTATTTCTTCGATAAGGAAGACCAGTGGCAAGAAAGAGGTACCACGACGGGGGGAGGGAGGGAGGGAGGTGAAATAACCCGGGGAATTGTAATTAAAATGCATCGCGAATAACCTTCCCCCTTTCTTGGACGTCGGGCGATAAGAAGATGGAGGAGACAGGGCGCGGAATGCTCTGACCATGCGTGAATATTTTATATATTCTCCTCTAAATCCTCCGGTACTATTTCAAAATTATATTATTCGCTGAGGGCTGGTTCATCGATCCAAGAATTAACTGGTAGATGTTGGAGGGAAAAATATTGGGGAGAATTGAGTGCTCGGACCGGCTCGTATCTCAAATGGGAATAAAATAAAATGTCGTGCAACGCTTTAGGGACACGGTATGCCAATAAGAAGATGCTGGTAATATAATGCCATGATCTAGATTAATGCAGGGAGGGAGAGGGCGATCAAGAAGGGAGTAGCAGTCACGTACTGCATCCCACGCCCAGCGGTGTCCCAACTGCATACGTGCGACAGTCAACCGGTGGATGCTGCATAATTCGTAAAAATAAAACGTGTTACAAGCTCACATTAAAATATGATAAAAGTCCAAATAAAAAGTCCCTCTTTGGAACATCAAACTGGAGAATGGAATGGAATAAATATTGCCACAACATGATTACGAACAATCTGGAATTTTGAAATTCTAGATGGTTCACTTGAGATTCCCGCGAACAAGAAACCTGCGGACACACCCCGCACGGTGACACACCACGTGCTACAACGTGAGATTTTGGTGAGGAATGAAACATTAATAGTGTGCGAATGCTCGGCGAGTGGTCCTCACAACACGCCTCTCCTTTGATTGTTATAAAAGATTCTCAAAGTCTTTGTGAGAGATTTGTTGCTGCCAAGGCTTCAGTCGCTAGAATCGGGAGAAAGAGAGAGAGAGAGAGAGAGAGAGAAGGGGGGAGTGAGAGAGATGAAGGGGCTGAGGCTCCACAAGTTGTATAATAATGTAACGCATATGGCGATAGTTGTAAAACTCAGCGGGTCGCCCCTGCAGGCAACCGCATCCGCAACGAAACATCTGAATGAGGTTATTCCCGGGTTCGCTCATTCATCGTTTGGGTCTTTGGGAAGGAGGGAAAAAGAAAGGAATAGGGGGTAAAAATGAATGGAAAGAAAGAGGCAATAGGTGCTGCTCTATCTGCAGGTTTGCAACACTGGGGTTATGACCAGCGACTGGACTCGGGGCGATTGCGTAATTCTGTCGGATACGATTAGTCGGAAAAAGAAAAAAAAAAAAAAAAAAATAAAAATCCAACCACGACCTCCTGGACCGAGGGTAACGGACCGCGCATTGACGGGATTGAGAATGATGACAATGAGGTATGGCTGAACCGTGTGTTACGAGTCAAGAGAGCTCAGAGTCGTTAGGAGCTAATCTTTCACAATGTTGACAGCTGTGTTATTTTTCCAAATGATTCTGTAAACGCCTCTTACCTGGGTAGAGGACCGAAAAATAACACCCCGGCTTTATAAAGATTGGGCACGTCTCCATCTAGTTGAGGCCGTCGAAAGCTGCAATATATTTGGACGCTGAGATAGGCCAGGGAGTAGGTAGCCAGAATGATATCTCAAGAGATAGAGGATTCTTCCTTTGTGCCGTTCGTAATGGAGACTGTAGGGTGCCGCTAATGCAGTAGCGATGTCGGCCAGTTCTCGTGTATCGTTGATATCCTCCCTTCCGCCTGTTTATACCGCTTGTCTCCAGTATACCGCCACTGGTTACTGATATCACTCGAATATACGTATCGATCGTCGCTTTCTTTTTCAAACCTCCTTTCTCTCTCACTCTCTCTCTTTCTCTCTCTCTCTCTTTCTCTCCAAACCACTCTTCTAACAACATCTGTGGGAAATGCCTGCCTTGAACGTGCCTTATTACGAATTCACGTTTATCTACAAACGCCTACACCATACTTTCAATGTCACCCAGTATGATACGGGACTCTTGTAACGTCGACATTGTAACATTCTTTGTTCTTCTGATTTCAGAATGTTCGGCAGCATGAAGCGATGCGCAAGATGTCAAGCCGCTATTTTAGCTTCGGAATTGGTAATGCGAGCTAGAGAACTCGTGTTTCACGTTCGATGCTTTTCCTGCGCAGCGTGCACTGTACCATTGACAAAGGGTGATCATTTTGGTATGAGAGATGGTGCTGTGCTCTGTCGTTTGCATTATGAGATGGGTGCTGAGTTGCATCCGTCTCAGAGTCCACCAGTACCAGTTTATCCACCGGGTCCGCATTATCCTGGTCAGTCATTTCCATCACCCGAGTTTCTTCACCATCAGCCACATCATATACCAGGGCATACACATCATTCGATGCATCCACAGCATCCACACCAGTTGACACACGCAAGTCCCGTTCCCCTGCAGCCGTCAACACCGTCTGGGCCTGATGCTGGTTCACCACCTAAAGTACCGTACTTCAATGGTGCCGCTTCCACAGTGGGAGCCAATGCCGGTGTACCTCCACCCAGACAAAAAGGCAGACCCAGAAAAAGGAAGCCGAAGGATCTGGAGGCGATGACAGCTAGTCTTGGTGAGTTTACATTTTTTTTATTCATTTGTGAGGATGATGTCATCATTTTTGCAGTAGATTAATCGAGATTGAAAATCAATGTCAGAGGGCCAATGAGAGAATTATTGCATTTCAAACGATCGATCAAGTGTTTTTGTACTTGTTTAAATAATTATGTAATGCAGCGCGGTTGGAAGATCCTCAGATGTTAAGTTAGTATTAATTGCAGTCTTGCGGGTGAGAGGTATCTCTGCAGTAAACCTCGTAGATTATCCGGCTGGTGTTCCATTCGATCAGAGCAACACTCGCACGTGTTCACGAATGAAAAAGGAGTGACATTACTCGCGTCATTACCACGTCCCAGACACACTGGGACCAAAGACAAAGCGGAACATTAGGGTACTCTGCACTTGGGGAGAATTAGAGAGATAAAAAGAACGTGAAAAAGTAGGTGTCTTCGGTTCACGCAACTTGCCTCCTTATGTGCAGCACTTGGCAGTCCGTAAAATTGCTCCACGGTGTATTTCGAGCGGTCGCTCTTTCGTGGTACTTGTGTCATCTCTCCCTCTTGACTTTTTTTTTTGATTATCAGTGGAGTGTTTGAGACTGAATAATTTTCTTCTGCCGAGGTGTTGAGAACACTTTCGCTTTGGTTTTTGTGTTATTGTCTGGCTTCTTGATCGAAATGTTGGTTTTCCGATTGGATTGAGACAATCGTCTACGGTTGAGTGGTTATACGGTGGCCGCAGAGATGCAGGAAAAGTGAGAGAGCGTCGCGCTGCTTGTGGATAATGACGGATGTCATGGTTTGTCACCAGTAAACCACTGAACAAATACAGATGACCGGTTGAGGACTGAAATCAGTTGATTTGGTTCTTTGATTAATCGCTTTCCATCGGACGATCCGTTGAACCATGTTATCCTTTCCCCCTTTCTTGTCCTCTCACAACACGGATGAGGCTTACGCTGCCGTGGACAAGCACGATCACAATCTGGCAGTCGTGGTACACGGGGCGAGACTCCACACTCAACCCACTAACTCTCATTCTCTCATCCCTCTGAAAATCCCCGTGTTATTCATGTCTATGTAACAACCCGGTGATTCCGATGCTGTCGTCAAGGTCGAAACATTAACCGCTCTGGATTGTTGTACATCTGTCTCGCTTTATCATTGAGCAGTATGTAGCTCGAGTTTTGCAAAAGTGTATGTACTGGTGGTGGTTGTGAGGGGCCGTTGGTGATTTACGGTAAGCGTGGGCGTTCGGCGTTTGCCACCGAACCCTGATAAAATTTGTCCAGTCGACATAAATTCACGGGTACGATCCAACAGGGCTCTCCATCCTCCTTCCATCTTCCTCATCGAGCTCTCTCCATTCCACTGGCCACTCTTCTCTCATTTTATCACTGTGGCCGTGTGCCCCAACGTGGGCCGTAGCCACTCGAAAATTCAATCTTCAAACCTGTTCTCGCAACTGACCGTGGGAAACAATGGCTTTCCACACCTCTCTAAACGATTTTCTCGCGGGGCACAACACGTATCAAGGAGGTACAACGATTTTACCCAACTCCAAACGTCTCTTTTCGTTGAACAACTGTCTGCGTGATGCGAATGTCGAGTGTGGCCCGATTTGGAAATGTAAGAATCGCCACTTTGGTGATTTGAGAAAGCGTTTGCACCAGAATTCAGGTAAAACCCGAATGGCGTTGATGCATTATCATGAGTGGAGCTCTGATCGGATTCGCATGGGGATAACAGGAATGGAACAGTCTGATGTAACAGTGTCGCGTTTGGGAAAAGAATTCGATTGATCACAATTCGATTCCATGATTTTTCATCATCAATTACATAATGGGCAAATGTGATTTGAGCTGTTGAGCTGTTGAGCTGTTGGGCTGGCAGGAGGTAGAGATGTCCGTCGGTGGTCGGGGCGTATACAAACACGCTATGGGAGAAGACTATGGTTTTAAAGTCGACTCCTAACGCTGTTTGATGCGTATCACGGCTCATTAGCTCCTCGAGAGTGCAAACGAGGAAGGCCAAAAGAGGGAGGAAGGGAGGGTGATGGCCAGTGAAAGAGTATGCACGGAGTCGAGTATACACGACCAATTACAACTCTATGTTAGGTCTGGATAGTTTGTAAGCATGCGATATAACTGCAGGAAAAGGAATGCCACTGCTGGTCATCTTAATGTCCTTCAGGCTGATCAGTCACGTGTCAATTATTCTAATGCAACGTTATGTCTCCCGTAATCCTGATGAATAAGGCATTTACCCCTGGCAATTGTTTTAATGCGCAATTCTCTTTATTTGCAGACCTCAACTCGGATTACATTGATATGCCATTTGGTAGAGGTCCTGGTACACCGGGTATGCCTGGATCGAATAGCCGAACTAAACGCATGAGAACGAGCTTCAAGCATCATCAGTTGAGAACGATGAAGAGTTACTTCGCCATCAATCACAATCCCGACGCGAAGGATCTCAAGCAGCTTTCCCAGAAGACCGGATTGCCAAAGAGGGTACTACAGGTGAGCGGTATTATTTTTTTTTTTCTATCCATTAGTAAAGCCACAGATACAACTTATCCCAACAATTTTTGTACGCTATCTCTTCACTTTGACAAGCTGAGATTTTCTGTACCTCAAACTGCTTGTTTCCCTTCGAGTTCCAATCGAAACGAGGGACAAACTTTGTCTCGAGTGGGGTTTTATGTCTGTCGACGGTGTCTCTGCTGAAGTGCCTTGACAATTATTCCTCCGGGTGAATTATTGTCCACTGGGTGTACAGCTCAGTTGGGCCCAGAAGAAATTGAGTACTGGAGGATGATGAAAAGAGTCGAAGCGTAACGCTACGGAGGAATCGAGAGCGGGAATGTCGTGGGGTTTCTTTAAATTTTTTTGCCCTCGAGATTTCTTACCTCCTCTTGTTCCCTTCATCTTTCATATATTTTTTTTTCCCTCCCCCGGAGCTTTCATTCTCTTTACGTCGTTTCTTCAACGAGAACTCGGGGAAAAAAGGAGTCTCGACCCTGTAAAAATATATTCACGGGGCGAGATACGTTGTGGGCACGCGTGTATATAGCAACACTCCCAATTAGTGCGTCCCGGTCCACGCGGAACGGCTGCCCTCCTCGTGATATTTCCGTCGACGCCGTTGCTTTCCTTCGTTAACCGCGTTTCTACGTCGGCACTGCGTATGGCCCCCAACAGTAGCCTCCAAACAGAATGATGATGAGAGAGAGGTGCAGCTTCTCTAAACCTCGTTAAAACGATGTGTGCCCCTGTTACTGTTGCCACATTTCTCTTATTATGAGGGCAGAAAAAAAAAATCATTTACACACCAATATATAAATCATTCTGCTGACGAAAAAAATGAGGGTGGGGAGGGAAGAACATGAGGAGAGAGCGGAGAGGTTTCAGCCCGAAGAAAGATGAATCTCACGTTTTTCACTCGGCTGTCTCCATTTTTCATTTTCGTTTTTTTTTTTTTTTTGTCACTTCGGAGACAAAAGAGATCTCGACAGGTTTCGTCATCGTCGGGGATAAAGAAACGAGGGGGGGACTTTTGTCGACTTGTTGGGGAAATTCAGAGAAAAATAACGGGAATTATTCTCGGGAGTGCGCGCTTTTCATTATTGTGGGAGTTGTTCTTGAGTCTGGGGATTCTCATACTCCAGTCATGAAGATACATAGTCTAGCACCTGCTGGATGAATGTAGATGAGAAAAAAAGGGAGGTGAAATGAGAGAATCCAAGGAGGTATGGAGGACAGAAAAAGGGGGAGAGTCAGAGAGTGGAAAGTGGTGGGTTGCGAGGAGACGATGGAGACGGTGATGAGGGGAAGGAGGGAGACACCTATTGTATTTGGCGCAGAAACGAAGGGGTCTTGGGAGTGTACGCCATCTTGGTTGATATTGATCGCGAGACGCGCGAATACTCGCCTCTTTCCACCGCCTGCTGTGTTCAACTTTCCTTTTTCCCCCGTTGTTGGCTCGTCCTTTCGTCCGTGGAGCTCCCGTTGGGGATTCTCTGGAGAATTCATCAGAGGGGTGGAGACTGTTCCCCTCGAGCAAAACGAAAGAAATGATAGTGATAACGAAAATGGTGGAGCCCATCCTCCATTTGTCCATGCTCCATTTTAGTATCATTAATTTATTTCAATTTCTCATTATCCTCAATCTATTTTCACACTCGATACACCAGTGAAATCAGTTGTTCGCCGGATGTCTGATAGTATTTATCACGCCAACGCCGATTATGGTGGTGTGTTTACACTGGTTGACTAGTTAGTGTTCACGCGTTACCCGTCAATCCTTGTTTTGCCCCGAAGGTCAGATTGAGCTCAACGCGACAGCTAACTGTGAATTAATTATCCCAAGGTGTATAAGGAAAAAAACACTAACTAGAGCCCAATGACTGTCGAGTTCTTTCGCATGGTCACAACACTCTCAGCAGTTCTTTATCTCCTCTCCGCTGTTTTTATTCTTCAATCTTTTTTTTTTCTCTTCTTTTTTCGTTGTTCACCTCATTACACGCCAGACAAATTGATCCGCCGTGGTCAATCAACCGGCTAATTATTCTAATTGTACAATTTTTGTTTGTCCACCAGGTGTGGTTTCAGAACGCACGCGCAAAATGGCGGCGCATGGTGCTCAAACAGGAGGGCAAATCCGACAAGTGCGGTGGTGTTGATGGTGGATCACTCAATGACCTAGAACTTTACGGAAATAGTGCGGGAAGTGGTGGACCACCGATGAGTCCACAATTCATGATGGGTGGGCCTCACAGTCCCGCATCTCTTGGCTCACTGGATTGCGCGTGATTTCGTACCTGTTTAACAGATCTGTCGTCGTTCATTGGTTTCGCTAAAAAATATTTCAAATGAAAAAAAAATAAATAATGAAAAAAACTGGTAAGAGACTATTGTGGGACCTGGTCCCGTTACGGCTGTCTAATAATCATTCCCCATGGACTCGCAGGACGAATGGTGATGTGAATATTTATTCAGAGTCCTGGGGAATCATCTGTAAAATACAACATACGCATTACTGCCCGTTAATAGAATAGTGCGTGTAGTCGTATGTGAATTGTATATTAAGACATAGCTTATATGAGAGATATATATATGTGGAGAAAGATGAATTTATTATAATAAAGTGACGAGGTTATCGTCTTCTGTACTATAGATACAATGAGGATTATATGTATTTATTTGTAGAAACTTGAGTAATTGTGGTGAGAGCAGTGTTGTTTATTTGCATTGATGGATCAAACACATTTCCAGGCAGTTTCAACTGAAAGAATAGTGCGAGGACATGAGGATCATTTCATCTCGATATATTTATTTGTAAGGATTATCCAGCCAGTGAAATTTCATTGTTAGCTAAAGTGAGTCAGTGTATTTGTAAATATCGCAGATTGGTGAATTATGATATGTTCCTTCAGTACACAACTACAAAGACACACGAGAATTCTAATAAGATCGTAGGGGGGATGTATTGCAGTAGGTTGCGGTCGTTTAGCTCGAGATAATGATAATGATCATAATCATTTAAAAAACAAACCACCTATCTATTGTCCTTGTAAATCGATCGATTGCCTATAATTTTACAAAATGACTTTTTTCATTGAATATATTTTGACAATATTCCACTCAAGTTTTTTTTCTTCCTCGAAAAACAAAAACTAAACCCTCACCACTTTCTTATCCCTCTGCGATGTAAGTCGCTACAACTCCTTGGAGAATCGAAGAAACAGTTTCTTTGGCCAATCGAATAAATCAAGTCGTTTGACTACGAAGAACTTGCAGGCAACGTCGATCGGCCGCCCCAAAAAAAGAATAACCGAGAGAAAAATGAGATCGAGAAACGATGGATCAAGATGCTCTTTCATCAGTTGCTCCAAAGGGACAAGAAGGTGAAACTTGAGCCGAGTTGGCCAAGTATGGGACGATATCACGATGGGGAGCAAGTAGAAAGTCACTGTACCTATTTTCTTGGATTAACTGTTACATATATGTCCGGCAAAACGTGAGTTTCGCACTATGTGCAACATCACAAGGTGTGTATATCTTTTTTTTTTTTTTAAATCCTCATTTTTTCATCAGGACACTTGTCCACTGGTGTACATTGAAAAAAAACACAGACTTTTTGCCATGATATCCCCTCCAGCTTCCCCTGTTTTCTCCTGTAGCGTAACATATTGCCTGCTGGACTTTAAGCTGAGCATTACAAAGGGGAATGGCTTTGAAATCCGCCTCATAACTCAACAACATTGACTAGCAAGATGTCGTGGATGATGGCCACATATCTCGGTAGCTTCTCTTCGATCTCCAACAGCGATTATCCGGCGTCTGCATTCTGTACACGTTGGGCTCGTTGGTGGGAGGGATGGGTTGAGGGAAAGGGTTAACCGCCGACGGTAGCTGATTCCTCAAGTTTCTCAACTCTGGTTGTGATGCTCCTTTGGAAATATATGTACAGTATGAAGGTGGAAACGCCGCGCGAGTCAGCAAAGCGTTAGAATGCTTTACCGTGAATTCTCGTGTAATGTAGCGAAGACGCATAGCTCAGCATTTCCACGTACGTACGCATCCCAAGGTACGTACGATATTTATGTTGTACAATTTGCTTCAACCACCAGCCTTACCTCATTCTATTCTACCTTCCTTCATCCTCTCACAGCCACTGTACTTTATTCAACTTAACCGAGAAATACCCATAGCGCATACAAAACCGTGTTCCCACGTACACGGTACGTTGTTCAATTCCAACCATCTTAATTAGCCGACGACGAGGGAAACGCCACCATGAATGGGAGACCAGCGATTCACTCAGTTGTTATCCCTCAAGTATTGGACGGGATGAATGATGAACACTGGGTGGGGGATTTCTGTATATTCGATACATTTTACTTGTTAGCATTGACTTTCTCTATTCCTCATTAATTCAGTAGTCGCCCTTTTGAAGTCACCTTTGCTGTCAAATGTCTATTTACTCAGGTTAATGGTTTTGAATTTATCAATTACGTTTTTCAGAATTGGAGCAATTTCTAATTACACTTTAACTGCTTAATTCCCTTGTGAAATGTGCATTCAGAAAAATTTTGTTCAGGCTATCAAGACCCTGAGGTTTTTTTAAAGAGGCTAGTGTAAAATCTCAATATTCAAAGAATCTTGAATATCTGAAAAAATTATCCGTAATTTATGTTTTTTTCTTTAATTAAATTCAATTGATAGGTACAATATTTTTTTTCTTATCCTATAAAAGTCATTATTTTATTAAAATTGTATATTATATTATATTATATTATATGTATATATAGCATCATATGCATAGCTTAGCTGTGCGCCGAAAAAAGGTGAAAAAAACAGTACATGCTTTTTTTAAAAATGGATTCATTCTACACAGAATTCGATTCAACATCGCATTTTCGATTCAATGTTTGTGCAACGGCGATTTCAATTTTTTTTTAAGCCGCAGCATCAGTGTCCTCCCTCCTCTTCTGAATGGAAAAAAAAATTGATTTCCGACTGCATTTCAATCCTCTGCGGAGCATAAATCACAATCTCCCCGGACTTATCATCTAGTCTCATATTTTGGGTGGCTGTTCCCAACGAAATTGTGGATGACAGATGGTCAAAGAGAGACATCGATGCTCCAGAGGCATCCGGGGGTGGGCGTCAACAGGTTAAATCGATCTCACGCCGCGATGGACCGGGGCCTCAAGCCCACGAGAACACGTCCAAAGTCCCAATTCATTTTCGAAACCCACGAATTCATTTGAAACCCTTGTCGTCACGCGTGTCTCGTTGTCACCGATCCAGGGGCATCGATCATCTTCCTTATCAGTGCGGACCGATCCGGGGTTGGACATCCTCGTCACCGATCCCTCATCCCTCCTCTTCCCCCCTTTCCCTCATTTTTCTCGATTTTCTCATCAGTATCAGAGGATCCTCACGTCTCATTGATTTCAGGAATAAGTGGTCCCCTATACGATTGGATTTCACGCTCCTCCGGCCATCTACCATCTCCCATCTCCGCAACTTCAATTTTAGACCTCATTCGATGCCGTTTCGTGAGAGACTGGAGTATTGATCAGGCTCGTTTGACTCGGAGAATAAAACACGTTGAAAGAATCCAAATACGTCGACAGGAAGCTCACTGAGAGCCACTCGTCGCCAACATCACGCTCAGATGCACCGGAACAAGTGCCACCTTCTATTCCGGTAATAATTTGAACTTCAAGGCGAGAAAAATGAAAAGATACGCGTGCGCGAGGCTCGCTGTGTTCAAGGGTGTTGGAGAGGGACAAAGAGGGACTCACAGGGCAGAAAATAAAAAAAAAAGGGAGGAACCGTCGAAAAACCGAGGGAGGAGGCACCACAGAGGTCTCGCGCGGTTGACAAACAACTGCGGATTCCACGGACCGCAGTGGCGCGCAATGTCCGAGGCTAATTAGTGGCTCGAGGTGCTTCCAAGTGTTTAGAACTGCGGGAGGAGGGATTTTTGTGGGTGAAAAAACAACGCCGGTGCTCGGGGGAGGAGTGAAGAGCCAGGAGTACTTGAATGCATAGCTGGAGGACAGTGAGCGATGTTGCACCTGCTGGTTCGAGTCAACGTAATAGTCTCGAAAAGTGTCACGCTGGTACAACCAGGACTAAAATTGCTGGTTAAACGTTGGATGATGTTTTTTTTTTTTCGTTGCATCTCCACTGGCTCGTGCCAATAACCAGCCTCCGGGGCTGGAAAAAAAAGCCCGCCTCGTTGGGCTGATGAATAAATATCATTAGCGGAAATTAAATTGCCCGGAGAGATTTTGTAATTAAAACAATTGGAATTAAACAAAGGAGTCAACGAAAAACATCGGGGAATTGTATGAATAATCCGGTTTGGATGTTATAATGCAGGAAGCAGGTGTAATTGTGGGGTACGCTAGTTTTTTTTTTTAGGGTGTATGAAATCGTAGAATCTAATTTCCAGAAATTCCAGACATCGTTAAACCGATAAATCGCTGCGGGGTACGTGCATTATCGTAACTCGCGAGTAATTAGTGGACGATTGGAGGAGGCCAAGGCACTTTTTTCCAGCAATTTCCTTCCTAAGGATTTTTTTTTTCCCGGGCTCGGTGGAGGCACAGGGTGGCTTGTCGCGCGACGGGTGGGGGAGGCACATGTCGAGTCGGGTTGAGGAGATTTTTGTCGGATGATGTACCGCGGTGTTGGTATCTGCTAGCGATACGTGACCGCACGCATCGCCGCGGGGCAAATGCAGAAGGCGGAGTCTAAGCGTGCCGGAGACACGCATCGCTGTTACCACCCTCTCCTTACCAACGCATATTTATCAATTCTGGCTCTTCTGTGATATCAGTGAGAATCGCTGGAGACGGGGGAAAGGATTTTTCGGGGTGCAAAATGCTGCGAAATTCGGATGCGGGGATATAAAAATTGTGTACGGGCCGTACCCGCGAAAGATTTCACAAAAATCTCTGATAACCGAAAACAAGTAGAAATCACAGATTACAAAATTGCATCATTGCGGCATCTTTCCAAATATTCCCGTTTATTTTCCTTGTCCATGTCTCGATAATAATCTCTCTATAATTTCAATGGAAAAATAATTTCTGGAAAAGTTATTGGATGCGAAAAGATGGATGGAAAATTTCTGTCCATCATTCCCTCGTCCAAACTTTATCTTCCAGCATTATAGGCTGTAGCGACTCGATCATTACCAAACAGTCGGGTAATTGCGTAACCTATCCAATCAGCGCTGATGATGGTCACCCAGTGTGGTATGTTATCATGTTAATTAATTGGGATTCAATTAATTTAATAAGGCGAGAGGTTTTATCAAGTAATTTGCGCGACGCGCGTGAATCCTATCGCTTGGATAATTATTTTTGACTATCGTACCAATAATCGGGATCATTAAAATCACTCAAATATTCTCGATAGCGTTGCCGAAACAGTTGGGATGTCAAACCGACGAGTTTCGTGATCAAGGGAATTGCCAAATCTGGCCAACGGCCGGGGCTTAGCCACCTGCTCTCGAACTCTCGGTAGATTACAAAGGGTATGTATTTCAACGTTCACGTGGAGGTGGAGTACGAAAGGGAATTTAAACTAATTGATGGCCGATCTCTCGCATGGTACTCATAGCTCGTTAATTGGCAGCTTATAGGCGAGAGCGACCCTCGTTAGTAAGCCGAGTATACAGTGGATAACTACAACACTGGACAAACGAGCTTTCATGTATTTTCGCGTGCCGCAGGTGCCATCTGCAAAAAAAAAAAGCATGCCAGACCAAAAAATAAAGGCACCTCGAAATATCGCCAGGATCGCCAACAAAAAATCCCTTGCAGCTTTAATTTTTCGGGCAAGATGAGGATTTTGGGTGGTCCGCGGGCCCTCTTACACGTGTCCTATTTCTAATGACACTAGTTCCAAAAAAAAAAAAATGAATGAAATGACATGAATGCCGAGCACCGAATTTTTGGGACCGGGGCGCGTCGGGTTAAAGTTCACATGTGGCCGCCATCGGGTTTTTGACGGAATACTTCGTTTTTCGGGAGATTGATGGAGTTTCGGAATTAATGATCAATGCTAGCCGAATGGAACAGCCTGAATTTTTCATTAAGACTTCTACTCCAGAAAATGAAAATTTAATAAATTCCAAAAATGGATTAGAATCTGATTAGATTAGAGAAGCGAGAAAAATACTTATAACGTCATTGATAATTGATAAAATTTCAAAAGAAATGACTCAGCGCGTTAATTGACCGATCGCCATTCGGTCACCTCCACCCCCTGGAAGAGGAAGAGCCTGGAGTTGATTCTCGAGAGGCTGGAGGTTGTGACTCTCTCGAATATCCACAAATAAAAGGCAGTGAATCGAGGCGAGTGGTAATAAATTTAGTCGACCGGCGTATCCCGAACACAAGCCCTGCAGTTGGACTCACGTAGTTGTATCGTTTTGCGCCCGAAACCCTAAATCACACTCGGGGCAAAACAAATCCAAGAGATCTTTCTCGGTGCCTCGCGGTCTACTCCAGTGTGTTCTGGATAAATAAACAAATGCGGATTAGTTTTCTCCGGGGGTTAGGATAGTAGAGCGTAAATCATCATGAGACTCGTTACCCACTCTCGAGGCACAAATCCACACTCCATCACAGGTTGTAACAGCATATCCACCGATACAGAGCCCAGTTTGCCATTTAATATTTGCTTTAGCACGAAGTAAACCAGTTGCCTGTCTACAACCTGTCCTACATCTCGAGATTTCATCCTTAAATCACTCAATTCAGCTCAACCAACAGATCTTGACTCGCCACTGGCTTTTTATCCAACAATTGAATTTGCATGGAACTGTCAATAAAGAGATTGTTCAGGATTCAGCTGAAAAAGGGAGAGAGGGAGAGAAAAGTAGCACTAAAGAGCCCCCGATGCACTTCCCTCGTTACTTCAACATTGCCAACTCAATTAATTGGCCATAATTCATGTTAAAACCCGTAAATCTTGAATCTCGAACATCGCGGCGCCTAGGGCAGTGAATGGGCGAGAGTAGGTGGCAATTGTCTCGTGGGCCCACGCTCATTCAATCGTGGGAGGAACCAAACAGGGAGCCTACATCCATACAGCCACACACCAGTTTAATTTTTCCCGCACGATATGAGGAGTCTGATTGAAACCACCGATAAGCGATGATTTACGACTCATCCCAAACTCGCGTGGAGACAAAATTTTTCAGGGAAATGAAATTCACTGGAAGAGGGACACAAAGTGCAGGTTCTGGATAAAATTCTGTCGACGCTGAAAATCTTTGCTGAACCTACACCAATTTTTTTTATTTTAAAAATTTCATTTCAATTTCAATTCAATTGCGGTTCAAGTCTCGAATCAACTGGACTGTCAAGTATACTCCTATCTGACCTTGAGAACAATTGAAATTAGCATAACACTGCGGAAGTGGTCCCGTTCCTCTTTATCTCTAAAAGGAAGCACTGAAAAGTCCCGCAACTCTGAATTTAGTTATAAGATATATCTGCGTTTCACCTTGCACTTTTGTGAATAAAAATTCCAGTGAGGATCCCATGAATGCGGGAGGCGAATCAGAAGTGCATGAGAGACAGAGTTAAGAACAATTCCTTTAATCTGAGAATTTTTCCATATGGGGTGGAAGTGGCGGAAGGAAAAGAGTGTAGAAGGCCTTGGAGTCGAGTCCATTTCACGGGGAAAATAAATTTTTACTTTCCAGCAAAACTGAAAAAAATATAAACAAATAAATCTTTATTTGCCGTGAGTGAATATAATATTATGATGAATATAATATTATTCTCCATCCCAGAGAGTATCATACCATTCATTTAGCACCTGAATAATTATTTTTCTCAATTATTTTTTTTCATCGAGAATTCCTGGAATTCATGGCTCGATCCCCCAAAATGAAGGGTAGGTCTTTGAAAATAAATGATTTTTTCGCAGTGAACCGAAGGCGCGAGAATATTCGCCCCTGGGAGGTCGTTTTCGCTCCAGGGCGCTTGTTTATACCCACCAACTTACAAACCTCTTTACGAATCGTTACCCCGTACCCCCTCACTCGAGCCAACACATAAATCCGTCGAAACTGACGCTCTCGACTTGTGATACAACTCTCGCAATTCGCAACAATGAAGTCGCGGAAAAAGAAACGGAGAAACTCCGGAGTTCTGAAAAACAGGGTTAGAGTTCAGTGGAGATATACGACGACGTTGGGCTAACGTCAAACACCTGCTGGGCAGTGGAATCGAATATTCGAGGATTGGATGGAGCCGATCATAAACTGGGCAGTCGTGAGTATTCGCATCACGAGCACTCGCGGAAGGATTTGTTCACGAAAAAATAAAAAATCTGCTAGTATAAAGGCAAATATTAATCACCTGTCGCAAAAAAATTTCTGACTTGAAAAAACGTAAAAATCAGTAATATCATAAAGCTTTTTGGTTGAAAGTATTTTTCCACTGGTTTGTTGTTGAAGAATGGAAAAGCGGAAGTCCTGTAATAATCTTGAAACACTGAGCATGTCCATGGAATTGAGGAGGCCAGAATAGTCACCATTAGGGTGACATTACGCCCTAACCATGAAAAGACAACCAGGTGTAGTGTCATGGTCTCAACGTTCACCAGCACCAGAGGACATTTCTCATTTTGCCGGACAGTCTCTTCATCACGTTCCATTATATTCCACTGTACGTTCCTCCCTGAGTCTTAATCATCATCAAACCTAACCTCCACCCCCTCGTGTCACGTTTTTGATCCACAAAATGGTGGACATCGTGGCAGTAACTCATGATAGGGCCAATGTGCTCTGAGACACATGATCGCATGTAAGAGGAAGCCAACGAATAAATTGGTAGGTGGGTTAAGACACCCAGTGTACGGTTTTCATTCCATCCAGAAAGGGAGTAAAGGAGGGAGGAGGGAGACACATATTCTCCTTTTCCCCGGCGGATTTATTACCCACAAGAGAAGCAAAAGGGGACACTCCTCCTCCGAGGGTGTATTTCGGCCTCGGTGTTACATTACTCACTACTCCCCAGTGTCTGTGCGTTTGCTTGAAATATCGCTGTTGCATGTTGGCCTGTCGTACGGATGAGCTGCGCCAGAATCACTCGGTTGACGCGTCGTGGCACAATTTTTATTCTCTAATTTCCTTCATCTTTCTCTTGTCGCACTTTTTTCGCCGGTTTTCCACCCTGGTGATTATAATCCGAGCGCCCAGGACGTAATTAGAGGCCCAAGGAAGTATAAATCATTTCGGGGTCAATTGGGGACGAACGGCCGTCGGGATCATGATTTAGACACCAAAGGCGGAGTTTGTTGTTTATGAGTTCGGTGAATGGTTTAGTACTCTCCGAGTTAATAACCGATTTTCTCTAGATTTTCTTAGTTTCAATATTTACTAGGTCGCGTGCGCTTAAAATGAATCACAAAATATATCTACATGATTTATGTATTTATGTATTATATATAAAGACCAATGTCAATGTCTGATTTCATTTCGTTATTCAATATGAAATTTGATATTAGTTTTTACTTGTTATTTTATCATTTTTAGATGATCAGAAAAATTTTGGTTGATATAATCGTTGGCGAGTCAGACTTGTGATATTTTTTATTGAGAGTGTGAAAATTAACCAGGGAACGATACATTGAAACCGCCTCTCAATCCAGATGCGGTATTTGTTGAATATTAAAGTTTCGCATTACCACAGGGTGTCGGTGAGGTTCAGAAAGAGAGGAAGCCTAAGAACATGATACAGTGGCGCCGGTTTGACACGCGATACGTCTATGGGGGTGTCACCGCAACACAAGAAATTGTTAAATCCCGAAAAAGAAAAGAAAAAAAATGGAGTTTGAAAATTTTTTGATGAATGGAGATGCTTTGCGAAAGGAGGTGACGGCGAATTACTAGAAAAACAGAAACAGAAGATGCATGTTGCGGCTAATGACGCGTAAAGGAAGGAGGGAGTGGCATTTGAGTTATTTCGGAACACGTCGGGAACATTCATCAAAGCCCCATGGAAAAGCTCAAACGTGAATGATCTCTTCGGAAAAATCTAAACGAGAGCTTCCGGGAAAATCGCGCTACTGAATATCCCGAGATCATTTATTTGGAGTTATTCGAACTGTTTACTATCGGAAAAATTGAAAGGGATAATAAGGAATGAAACAAAAGGGGGTTGAGGGGATGAGGGAGTTGAAAAAGGGGAAAAATCTCTTCTGAGGCCGTGAAACCCGACGCGGCAGTTGCAATAGCTCCTTTCACCTCGTCATCCCCGCTTCCGCCCCTTTCCGTTTTATTTTCCACCCATATTTTCCGTCTCTCTCCATCCCTCTCTCTACAACGCATCCCCTCTAGCCCTTGCGTCTGGGTGAGAAGAATGAAATTACCTTCGTTATATGCGAAAACGTGCCTCTATCCGAATCCCTGGGACACCCCGTGTACCGTATTTTATGCTGTTTTTTTTTTCTTTTTTTTTATTATTTCCCAGAGCTTTTTTTTTCGCATGCCGAGTGCCAGAAGTACACGTCTATTTTCCGGGATTTTGGGGGAATGATATACTGTGGGATGCTGCTACTTTGGGGGAGAGTGGAAAATAAAACGGGAATTTATATTGTTCGGGTAGCGTTGGTGGAAAAAATTGGAGGTTCCTCGAAAGTTATTGTGAACGGCGGAAACATTTATTAAAAATATAGATTGTATGCATAATTTCTATGCATCTCTCAGAATATGTACATTATTTATTCGTGGGATACACACAATTCATTTTTTAATTGGACCAGACTAGAAGAAATGAAAAATGAAATGAAATATTATAATGTATATATCCTTTTTTATATTATATTGTTATATTAATTAATTTTGATATTTTCGTTAATAACCAGTGGCTTTTCAAGTTTGTCCTAGAGCAAGATAAATCAGGGCTATCAACCCATCGTGCTGATTCGATGGTTCAGAGGCTCTTCAATTGTCGAGTATGGGGCTCTCAATAACCATTGTCCAACCAGCTAGGGGAACCCTGTCAAAACTGCTATTCCAGATTTGCTACACGATGCGTGGAATTTTGCTCGTCGAAGGGGTCCGGGGGACACTACCCAACCAGGGGGTTGTGTAATCTTCATCGTTTCAATGGAATTGAATGGCTTTATTATCCTGTTAGTGAACTACTATTTTCCGGCCATGTCATGGTGAGTGGATACTGTTGATGTTGCCACATCACTTGTTACAGAGATAAAAAAAATATTTTCATCACGAACTTCATCGGCTGAATCTCGACGACACGATTGCATTAGCTAAATAACAAAATCAGAATTAAGTATTCCAATTCGTTGAAATTTTATGTGAATGAAAGAAAGTCAAGAAAGATGGAATTTCCTTGAATTTTTTTATTCAAGTTTCCAAATTTTTTACAAATCGCAAGTTTTCTAAAATTTAATTGGATTTTCATAATTTTAATATTCAAACGGTTAAAAATCGTGTAAAAAATTGGGATAAAAATGAATATATACCGTTTTTTATTGTGCAATGCCATTGGATAAGTAAAAATATTTCCCCACAGCATTTATCGTCTGTTTATAAACACGTCGGGGTGCATTAGACCGGAGGCTATTGTCGCGCGATGCAAAGCCTATATTTATTGTTATTCACCGGAGTGTTTTGAATTGGGGCCCCAAAACCTCTCACCCATCGGTGGAAACAAAATCTTGTGGTGGAGATTGCGTGACCCAATGCGATTACTTCCACCATTCGATTGAATAAAGAAGCGACCGTTCCGCATTCTCATCTCATTTGAATTTCACTTCATCCGACGGTGAATTTTTATTTCTTCCAATTCATGGGACTCAGGCCCCTGTGGATTCACCGCAGAATGTGAGTGAATGGAAACAGTTTGCCACCTGATACCAGGGCATTCGACCAATGAGTATGGGGACAGAGGACCTAATTTTCCGATGTGTTTGCACTTGGTTGAACACACGGTACGGCATTTGCTTGGTTCACCAGGTGGGGTGTCTAACGACCGTGACAAATAAATGCGCATCAGTGGTACAGCACTGATGTCACTGATAATTGATTGATTACACCGTATCACGCTGCAGCGAATCGATTATTGATTATTCCCTCCGCAGGTGGAAAATTACTTTTCAAGTGTCAAATGAAAAATCGAACGATTCCACCAGACACTCGATACTCCACTGGAAATTATTAAAAAATAATTCAATGCAACAATATTTAAAAAACTAACTTAATTCTTGAATAGATGAGTGAGAAATAAATTTAATGTGAATTTTTACTGTATTTTTAATTGGATCATTCAATGAGAAGGAATTGAAATTTCACGAGTAATTTTGTAAAAGTTGAAAATTAAAAGAATTTTTTAACACGAATACAAACGTTATCTCTCGAAATGACGGAAAATCGTAACCAAGTAAAATCGATATAACGGGGTAGGGCCTGAAATGTTCCGTTACCTCTCACCCGCGTGTCGCAACCCCAATTACGCGTGACACTTGGACTCCCTGACGATCTCTCTGAGGTCACATTCAACCCTCCCTCACCTCGCCATTGATCGGTTGGTCGGAGAGTATTGGAGAGGCCAAAAGCCGACGCTAACGAGCGCCCATTGGAAGTCACGTGGAAAGACGACAGGACGCTGTCGACCCAACGACTCTGTTCAAGTCACGTGGACTTGACAGTTCGTCGATGAGTTTTGTCGAGTTGCTCTCGATCTTCCTCTGGAGTATGAGCAAAAAAAGAGTCGTCAGGGGCTGAGCCCTTGGGGCGATAAATTTCGTCGCCGCAATTAAGTTGGCGGTGATTTTTTTCTTTCGTTGATGTCAACATTTGGTGGCTTTTGTCTGGTGAGCAGAGGCCCTCGAGGATTTATAGCGCCAATCAGAATATTCATTTTTCCATCGGTCCCCGTTCCCGCTGTTCCGGGGTGAAAATCCTTGGAAGATGGTGAAAATAAAATAAATAATAAATGATACCGTCAAGAGAGACTTATGCTCGTTAAAGGGCCCGATTGTAATCATCTTTTATAGTCATTCGATCAGAGAAACACCGAGTTTATTTATCTATTACACGTCACGGCTGATTCGAATCGAGGATTACGCGAAGCATATGTCTGGGATATTCCCTTGAACCCTCGTGATTCTATAAAACATGGGGAGTTGCGGGAAGCGAGTGGGCAACCCCCCAATTAGGGTCACCCCTCGTTGCTAGGCCTTTCTATCTCGAACCCTCCAAAACTACTTCATTACGCAGACAGCCGTGTTGACTTGTATTGTACCAGTTTGAGGGTACTAGCTCTCTGGCCCGGAACCCCCTTTCGGGGGGGTAAAAAAGGCAGGCCCTCGGAATTGCCCGGTTTCATCCGCGAACTGAAACAGCCCACCCTTGGCCCGAATAATATCTGTGACGAATCGCTTGCACTTCCAGTTCCCTTTTTGCCGGTGCCATTCACCAACTTTTTGGGCTCAAGTGGACCCTCCGGGGAAGGGGCTCCACTCATTTCCTGGCATCAGCTAGATGGGACTCTTCTATCACGGGGTGGTGTTCGATCTTGATGCTTTTGCAGGGCAGAACAAGGCACAACACCTGCCTCATGGATTTTGATGCTGATGAGGGATGACTCACCAGGTGTATCACCATTCCTCTCAATATTCCAATTTTTTCATTATTTTTATTATTTTAGTTAAAAACTTATTGAATAACCCGGGTAAAAAAAATTGTAAT